>NC_141138.1:110781932-110879122 GCF_053477565.2 Lygodium microphyllum
AGTTCTGCAAGTCTGATAAAGCAACCAGGTTCTGCAAGTCTTCGTACTCTGCAAATCACATAAGTCTGTAACTCTACAAGTCAGACAAGTCATCTGAAGTCAAAACTGACTTCTGCTCAAAACTCATAGAAGGGCTGTTCCTGTGTAGAAACTCCGAACTGCAAAGTTGTTCATTGGAAGGTACTGTTCGCATACTCAGATTTGCTAAACCCCTTTCAGCACATGTAGAAGGTCAAAACGCAGATTTTCAAAGATTACAAATCCCGCAATAGCCAAGACGAAGATTGCGAAAGCCACACACAAAAATATATAAGCCTTGTATACCCGATCTTGAGCTGTGCTCATCCCGCTAATTTGATTTTGAGAGTGTGAGGTCTTTTGAGTTTTGCAGGATGACGGAACCACATATGGATGATTTAATGGTTGTAGGCGACCTACCTGAACCTACGATGGAGCAAAAGCTGGACTTAATTATGATGTAGTTGGATGAAGAATGACGAGCTAGGCAAGCATTGCAAGTTCAATTGGCTAATCTACAAAGATCAACTACCGACAAAGAAAAACCACAATCTGAAGATCTTATTCGACGTACCATCGACGCGACTCCTCTCAAAGCTCAATCCATCTGCAAGGAAAAAAAGATAAGTAAAAGAAATTTCAAATTTCGTACTTTCAATGGCACTCGAGAGAGAAAAACTGTTCTTGCATTCATCAGTCAGTTTGATGACTACTTTCATGAGGAAACATATGCAGAAAAAGATAAAATCAAGTGTGTCACTAATCATTTAGTGGATAGAGCATCTCTTTGGTGGACCGTGGTTCATAAAAGTATAGATTGTCCCACTACCTGGGAGAATTTCAAGAAGAAGTTTATGTAGAATTTCCTTTCTCCACAATTTCATGAAAAAGCCATAAAGCAATGGGACCTTCTTCAGCAACGAGATCATGAGCCTATTCCTCAGTACACCGAATGCTTTTGGAATGCATTACTCCAGTTACGCATGCTTGAAGACATACCTGAAGCGACACACAAGCGCAAGTATATGTCTGGACTAATTGGGCATTACTACGCTGAAGTTAATATGTTCAAGCTTGCAACTCTTGAAGATGCAATTTCATTAGCTCATGACATTGAAGACAAGCTTCGAGGAAGAGACAAGCGTCCACAGCAATTCCAAACCAATGATAACTATGGATCTAAGCAATTAAACTCAAATTTTAGAAGATTTAATCAAGGTTGTTTTCCTTCATCATCTTTTCGTAAAACTTGGGCAAAACCACCTGCTTTACCATCCAATGCCAATCAAAACCCCAAGCCTATTCCACAGCCAAATCCTAATATTCCTAGACTTCCTGCCATTGCAAACAATGTAACCAAAGCCAAACCTATAGTGTGTTATAAATGCCACCAACCTAGACATCTAGCAGCAAATTGCCATTCGAAGAAACCACCTGTCCATATCAACTACCTTGGAGCAATGGAAGATGAAGAACATGAAGAAATGCTTGATTTCAAGGAAGATGAGGATGACATTACTACTCCTTCGGATAATTTACTAGGTATGCCAACTCTACATTCTTTATTGACAATGAAATGTTTAGTGCATGGAAAGGAAAATATTATTTTGCATGATGATGGAAGTACTCATGATTTTATTTCTGCAAAAGTAGTGAAAGAATTGAAGTTACAGACTGTACCTACGCATTACCACATTAAAGCAGCATTCTTAGGTACTAGGTATAATGGAACACAGGAAGTGCATGATTTAGAAATTCAAATTGGTCAATACACTGAAAGAAGGAATTTTCTAGTTGTACCATTATAGTCCAGTGATATTATTTTAGGTATGCCTTGGCGTCATCAGCATAACCCTGATATAGATTATTCCACACATTCAATTAATATTCAATTTCAAGGAAAACATATTACATTGTCTGGTATGCATGCATCTAATGCTTTTCCACTGCTTTCGCATACTCAAGCTAAATGTGCATTACGCAAAAGTAGTAAATCCTATCTCATTTGGGTGAATGAATTGCAAGTTAAAGAAAACCATACGCACCCTAGGCATAAAGAATTCCTTGCACACTTTAAAAACTGTTTTGTAGAAGATCTACCACCTGGTTTACCTCCTTCACGTCCAGACGACCATAAAATAGATTTGATTCCTGGTACACAACCACCTTGTAAAGCACCATATAGGCATAACCAGACAGAGCAAAAAGAAATTCAAAGTCAAGTTGAGGAATTACTAAATAGAGGATTGATTAGACCTAGTAGTTCTCCATTTGGTGCACCTGTTCTGTTAGTAAAGAAGAAAAATAATACCTATCGTATGTGCATTGACTATCGAGCTTTAAATAAGATCACAGTAAAGAATAGGTATCCAATTCCTAGAGTTGATGACCTTATGGATAAACTGCAAGGTTCTGCCATATTTAGTAAAATAGACCTTAAATCTGGTTATCATCAGGTAAGATTAGATAAGTCTGACATATTCAAGACTGCATTTAGGACACAATTTGGTCATTATGAATTTTTAGTGATGCCTTTCGGATTGACTAATGCACCTGCTACATTTAGTAGAATGATGAACCGTATATTTTTGAAATATCAGCATTGTGTTATTGTATTCTTTGATGATATTTTGGTGTTTAGTCAAAATGAGAAAGAACATTATGAGCATTTGTCATTGGTTTTCCAATTATTAAAAGATAATCAACTGTATGCCAATCCGAAAAAGAGTGAGTTCTTTAAAATAGAAATTGAGTATTTAGGTCATATTGTATTATCTGAAGGTATTAAAGTTGACCCTAAGAAAATAGAAGCAATATTGAATTGGCCTATACCTAAAAATGTGCATGAGTTACAATCATTCCTAGGTCTTGCTAGTTTCTACAAGAAGTTTGTGCGTAATTTTTCATTACTTGCTTTGTCTTTGACCAAACTTTTGAAGAAATGTATTGTTTATCATTGGTCTGATAATCAGCAGAAATCCTTTGACTTATTGAAACATGCATTAACCCATGCTCATGTTTTACAACTGCCTGATTTTAATAGACCATTCTTTTTAGTAGTGACTGATGCTAGCGGATCTGGAATAGGAGCCGTACTTATGGAGGACAATCATCCTATAGCCTATTCTAGTTGTAAACTGAAACCCTCCGAACTTAAATATTCCACATATGACAAAGAATTATTAGATGTTGTACAAGCTTTAAGACAATGGAAACACTACTTAATGGGCTCTGAATTTATGATTAAGACCGATCAACAAAGTATTAGACATTTACTTAGCCAACCTCAAATATCTGACCGACATATCAAATGGGTAGCATTTATTTAGAGTTTTCATCCTATAATTCAATATCAACCAGGTAAAGAAAATGTAGTGGCCGATGCATTAAGTAGAAGACCTGCCATTCATAATATTTCTGTTATATCTTTTGATTCTTTAAATCCTATGAAAGATACTTATCATCAGGACATTACTTTTCATGCTGATTGGAATAAATTAGTTAGAAATAACTGGATTCCTATTGATTCACTGTCTTATAATGATGGATTCATGTTTTATGAAAAGAGATTATGTGTTACAGTTCCATTCAGATCTTTTGTTTTGAATGAGATTCATTGTCCTCCATATCAAGGTCATAGAGGTCAGCACTTCACAATCTCTCGCAGCTCTCTCCCTCTCTCGCTCTCTCTCGGGCTCTCAGGCGCACAGTCTTCTCAAAAGACATGGTGTCAAATGTGGGTACCCTAGTCTCCTGGGCCTCTTATTACCTCCCTTAGTCTGTTGTAGACTTAGAGACTATTCTCATACACTCCACCAGCCAGATGTCTGAATCTGCACCCCAACTTCCCTATCTCCCATAGCAGCAGAACCCTTCTGTTCCCTTGTTTTTCCTATCCTACCCTTAACCTATTGCAACAAAAATCAGAAACAGAAATTAAGACAGATGGTCCTACTCTAACATTCAACAGCAAATCAAAATACTTACTTGCTCCAGGGATTAAAACCTCCTAATCCTCCTAACTATCTCTAGCACCGGTTCAGGCTGCAAACCCCACTGCCATGCTCGATTTGATGCGCGTGGCGCTCAAGGCTCGATTCCGTTGGTCCTAGCAAACATAACCAAAATGTAGGGGAGCTACGGAGCTCTACCCCGAGACCTACGGACTGCTTATTGATCAAGCGTTTCGAGCCAAGTGGCCATGGCTACCTCTCACATAGCCGATGTGCAATGCCTACCTTGCGGGTGTAGTGAGCTTACCTTGATGCTCGATTGAGTTTCCTCCTCTCTCTCTCTCACTCGGTAGCTCCACAATCCTTGTGACAAGTTCAAGCAACCTCAAGCCCTCTTCATCGAGCTCCATCCTCCATAGCCGCGCGAGACGAGAGAAGAGAAGAAGTAAAGGAAAGGTGAAGAGAGAAGATGGGGAGCTTCTTCTCCACGATCCCTCACTCTCACACACTCACTCCCTCACACTCCCTCAATCCCTCACTCAAGCACAAGCAAGAAGGTAAGAAGCAAGAGAAGAGGAAGAAGAAGCTTTAGCCACACCCAAGAATGAGCTTCTCATTCACTTTTTAACTTTATATACATGCCCCACCTTTTGGGCGGTCATCTACACTTTTTTACATGGCCGGCCATTCGCCTAGGCCCTCTTTTTCTATTTCCCACCGTTCCCACTCATCCTGTTCCCACTACTACATACAATTTGCACAGGAGTGAGCCCAGCGCTCTTTTTTACAAAGATTCGAAAGCGCCTTCATATCTGATGGCGCGCTTTTACTCTTTTATTTTCTTTTTCATTTTTCGAGGCGGCACCGTTGTTTAAATCTTTCAAATTTTCGGGCTATTTATTGAGGCATTGGATATTTATTTATTATTTTGTATGCGCATGGGCGCACGATTATGTTATTTGTACTTGGACATTGTATTGGGCATGCTAGACTCTTTGGGCACTGCCCATTAGCTTTATTTCTATTTTGTGCTAAAGCAAACTCAAAAGCTAAAAGCTTGCTATTTTGTAATTTGGGCTATTATTTGAGCTTGAAGATGATTAATACATAAAAATACATGCTTTGTGGAGTGCTCACACAAGGCATGGGGGGAGATTGCACCCAATTGGTCTCTTGTTCATGTCGTGCATGCTTTTTACCTTGAGTTTTGTGCAAAAAGTAGAGTTCTTTTGTTCTTGAGGACCTTTCGGCATTCACTACGCGAGCATACATCGTCCGATCTGCGCACCAGTGGTATCAGAGCGAAGCTGAGATCAAGAGCTTCCAATCGCTACCCATCTTGTGCGAAGGCGGAGCTCCTGGAATGATCGAGCTCTACAGTCAATCTTGTCGCGAACGGTCGATACGGGTGGATTCCTGGCGATCAAGAACCTCTGTTTTCATCATTAGATCGCGAAGGACCGGCCTGCAGCAGCGGAGGACCACTCCTACATCCTCACATAGGAGTCGTGGAGTTGCAGAGATAAGTTTTAATTTTCATATCTTCAAAGCTTAAAAACTAAAGCTTACAAAGCTTGGAGAAGCTTAAAAGCTTCTAAAATTCATCGCGACGTATCAGAGGAGTCCGAAATTTGCGTCAGGCTGAAAAAATGTTCCCCCCCTAAATTTTGCCGTTTTTATTCAGTTAAGGCTCTAAGCTAAGTCTCCAAAGCTCTAAATCACACAAGCCTCACAAACTCTGCAAGTACTGCAAAGTCTACAAAGTTCAAGTTCTGCAAGTCTGATAAAGCAACCAGGTTCTGCAAGTCTTCGTACTCTGCAAATCACATAAGTCTGTAACTCTACAAGTCAGACAAGTCATCTGAAGTCAAAACTGACTTCTGCTCAAAACTCATAGAAGGGCTGTTCCTGTGTAGAAACTCCGAACTGCAAAGTTGTTCATTGGAAGGTACTGTTCGCATACTCAGATTTGCTAAACCCCTTTCAGCACATGTAGAAGGTCAAAACGCAGATTTTCAAAGATTACAAATCCCGCAATAGCCAAGACGAAGATTGCGAAAGCCACACACAAAAATATATAAGCCTTGTATACCCGATCTTGAGCTGTGCTCATCCCGCTAATTTGATTTTGAGAGTGTGAGGTCTTTTGAGTTTTGCAGGATGACGGAACCACATATGGATGATTTAATGGTTGTAGGCGACCTACCTGAACCTACGATGGAGCAAAAGCTGGACTTAATTATGATGTAGTTGGATGAAGAATGACGAGCTAGGCAAGCATTGCAAGTTCAATTGGCTAATCTACAAAGATCAACTACCGACAAAGAAAAACCACAATCTGAAGATCTTATTCGACGTACCATCGACGCGACTCCTCTCAAAGCTCAATCCATCTGCAAGGAAAAAAAGATAAGTAAAAGAAATTTCAAATTTCGTACTTTCAATGGCACTCGAGAGAGAAAAACTGTTCTTGCATTCATCAGTCAGTTTGATGACTACTTTCATGAGGAAACATATGCAGAAAAAGATAAAATCAAGTGTGTCACTAATCATTTAGTGGATAGAGCATCTCTTTGGTGGACCGTGGTTCATAAAAGTATAGATTGTCCCACTACCTGGGAGAATTTCAAGAAGAAGTTTATGTAGAATTTCCTTTCTCCACAATTTCATGAAAAAGCCATAAAGCAATGGGACCTTCTTCAGCAACGAGATCATGAGCCTATTCCTCAGTACACCGAATGCTTTTGGAATGCATTACTCCAGTTACGCATGCTTGAAGACATACCTGAAGCGACACACAAGCGCAAGTATATGTCTGGACTAATTGGGCATTACTACGCTGAAGTTAATATGTTCAAGCTTACAACTCTTGAAGATGCAATTTCATTAGCTCATGACATTGAAGACAAGCTTCGAGGAAGAGACAAGCGTCCACAGCAATTCCAAACCAATGATAACTATGGATCTAAGCAATTAAACTCAAATTTTAGAAGATTTAATCAAGGTTGTTTTCCTTCATCATCTTTTCGTAAAACTTGGGCAAAACCACCTGCTTTACCATCCAATGCCAATCAAAACCCCAAGCCTATTCCACAGCCAAATCCTAATATTCCTAGACTTCCTGCCATTGCAAACAATGTAACCAAAGCCAAACCTATAGTGTGTTATAAATGCCACCAACCTAGACATCTAGCAGCAAATTGCCATTCGAAGAAACCACCTGTCCATATCAACTACCTTGGAGCAATGGAAGATGAAGAACATGAAGAAATGCTTGATTTCAAGGAAGATGAGGATGACATTACTACTCCTTCGGATAATTTACTAGGTATGCCAACTCTACATTCTTTATTGACAATGAAATGTTTAGTGCATGGAAAGGAAAATATTATTTTGCATGATGATGGAAGTACTCATGATTTTATTTCTGCAAAAGTAGTGAAAGAATTGAAGTTACAGACTGTACCTACGCATTACCACATTAAAGCAGCATTCTTAGGTACTAGGTATAATGGAACACAGGAAGTGCATGATTTAGAAATTCAAATTGGTCAATACACTGAAAGAAGGAATTTTCTAGTTGTACCATTATAGTCCAGTGATATTATTTTAGGTATGCCTTGGCGTCATCAGCATAACCCTGATATAGATTATTCCACACATTCAATTAATATTCAATTTCAAGGAAAACATATTACATTGTCTGGTATGCATGCATCTAATGCTTTTCCACTGCTTTCGCATACTCAAGCTAAATGTGCATTACGCAAAAGTAGTAAATCCTATCTCATTTGGGTGAATGAATTGCAAGTTAAAGAAAACCATACGCACCCTAGGCATAAAGAATTCCTTGCACACTTTAAAAACTGTTTTGTAGAAGATCTACCACCTGGTTTACCTCCTTCACGTCCAGACGACCATAAAATAGATTTGATTCGTGGTACACAACCACCTTGTAAAGCACCATATAGGCATAACCAGACAGAGCAAAAAGAAATTCAAAGTCAAGTTGAGGAATTACTAAATAGAGGATTGATTAGACCTAGTAGTTCTCCATTTGGTGCACCTGTTCTGTTAGTAAAGAAGAAAAATAATACCTATCGTATGTGCATTGACTATCGAGCTTTAAATAAGATCACAGTAAAGAATAGGTATCCAATTCCTAGAGTTGATGACCTTATGGATAAACTGCAAGGTTCTGCCATATTTAGTAAAATAGACCTTAAATCTGGTTATCATCAGGTAAGATTAGATAAGTCTGACATATTCAAGACTGCATTTAGGACACAATTTGGTCATTATGAATTTTTAGTGATGCCTTTCGGATTGACTAATGCACCTGCTACATTTAGTAGAATGATGAACCGTATATTTTTGAAATATCAGCATTGTGTTATTGTATTCTTTGATGATATTTTGGTGTTTAGTCAAAATGAGAAAGAACATTATGAGCATTTGTCATTGGTTTTCCAATTATTAAAAGATAATCAACTGTATGCCAATCCGAAAAAGAGTGAGTTCTTTAAAATAGAAATTGAGTATTTAGGTCATATTGTATTATCTGAAGGTATTAAAGTTGACCCTAAGAAAATAGAAGCAATATTGAATTGGCCTATACCTAAAAATGTGCATGAGTTACAATCATTCCTAGGTCTTGCTAGTTTCTACAAGAAGTTTGTGCGTAATTTTTCATTACTTGCTTTGTCTTTGACCAAACTTTTGAAGAAATGTATTGTTTATCATTGGTCTGATAATCAGCAGAAATCCTTTGACTTATTGAAACATGCATTAACCCATGCTCATGTTTTACAACTGCCTGATTTTAATAGACCATTCTTTTTAGTAGTGACTGATGCTAGCGGATCTGGAATAGGAGCCGTACTTATGGAGGACAATCATCCTATAGCCTATTCTAGTTGTAAACTGAAACCCTCCGAACTTAAATATTCCACATATGACAAAGAATTATTAGATGTTGTACAAGCTTTAAGACAATGGAAACACTACTTAATGGGCTCTGAATTTATGATTAAGACCGATCAACAAAGTATTAGACATTTACTTAGCCAACCTCAAATATCTGACCGACATATCAAATGGGTAGCATTTATTTAGAGTTTTCATCCTATAATTCAATATCAACCAGGTAAAGAAAATGTAGTGGCCGATGCATTAAGTAGAAGACCTGCCATTCATAATATTTATGTTATATCTTTTGATTCTTTAAATCCTATGAAAGATACTTATCATCAGGACATTACTTTTCATGCTGATTGGAATAAATTAGTTAGAAATAACTGGATTCCTATTGATTCACTGTCTTATAATGATGGATTCATGTTTTATGAAAAGAGATTATGTGTTACAGTTCCATTCAGATCTTTTGTTTTGAATGAGATTCATTGTCCTCCATATCAAGGTCATAGAGGTCAGCACTTCACAATCTCTCGCAGCTCTCTCCCTCTCTCGCTCTCTCTCGGGCTCTCAGGCGCACAGTCTTCTCAAAAGACATGGTGTCAAATGTGGGTACCCTAGTCTCCTGGGCCTCTTATTACCTCCCTTAGTCTGTTGTAGACTTAGAGACTATTCTCATACACTCCACCAGCCAGATGTCTGAATCTGCACCCCAACTTCCCTATCTCCCATAGCAGCAGAACCCTTCTGTTCCCTTGTTTTTCCTATCCTACCCTTAACCTATTGCAACAAAAATCAGAAACAGAAATTAAGACAGATGGTCCTACTCTAACATTCAACAGCAAATCAAAATACTTACTTGCTCCAGGGATTAAAACCTCCTAATCCTCCTAACTATCTCTAGCACCGGTTCAGGCTGCAAACCCCACTGCCATGCTCGATTTGATGCGCGTGGCGCTCAAGGCTCGATTCCGTTGGTCCTAGCAAACATAACCAAAATGTAGGGGAGCTACGGAGCTCTACCCCGAGACCTACGGACTGCTTATTGATCAAGCGTTTCGAGCCAAGTGGCCATGGCTACCTCTCACATAGCCGATGTGCAATGCCTACCTTGCGGGTGTAGTGAGCTTACCTTGATGCTCGATTGAGTTTCCTCCTCTCTCTCTCTCACTCGGTAGCTCCACAATCCTTGTGACAAGTTCAAGCAACCTCAAGCCCTCTTCGTCGAGCTCCATCCTCCATAGCCGCGCGAGACGAGAGAAGAGAAGAAGTAAAGGAAAGGTGAAGAGAGAAGATGGGGAGCTTCTTCTCCACGATCCCTCACTCTCACACACTCACTCCCTCACACTCCCTCAATCCCTCACTCAAGCACAAGCAAGAAGGTAAGAAGCAAGAGAAGAGGAAGAAGAAGCTTTAGCCACACCCAAGAATGAGCTTCTCATTCACTTTTTAACTTTATATACATGCCCCACCTTTTGGGCGGTCATCTACACTTTTTTACATGGCCGGCCATTCGCCTAGGCCCTCTTTTTCTATTTCCCACCGTTCCCACTCATCCTGTTCCCACTACTACATACAATTTGCACAGGAGTGAGCCCAGCGCTCTTTTTTACAAAGATTCGAAAGCGCCTTCATATCTGATGGCGCGCTTTTACTCTTTTATTTTCTTTTTCATTTTTCGAGGCGGCACCGTTGTTTAAATCTTTCAAATTTTCGGGCTATTTATTGAGGCATTGGATATTTATTTATTATTTTGTATGCGCATGGGCGCACGATTATGTTATTTGTACTTGGACATTGTATTGGGCATGCTAGACTCTTTGGGCACTGCCCATTAGCTTTATTTCTATTTTGTGCTAAAGCAAACTCAAAAGCTAAAAGCTTGCTATTTTGTAATTTGGGCTATTATTTGAGCTTGAAGATGATTAATACATAAAAATACATGCTTTGTGGAGTGCTCACACAAGGCATGGGGGGAGATTGCACCCAATTGGTCTCTTGTTCATGTCGTGCATGCTTTTTACCTTGAGTTTTGTGCAAAAAGTAGAGTTCTTTTGTTCTTGAGGACCTTTCGGCATTCACTACGCGAGCATACATCGTCCGATCTGCGCACCAGTGGTATCAGAGCGAAGCTGAGATCAAGAGCTTCCAATCGCTACCCATCTTGTGCGAAGGCGGAGCTCCTGGAATGATCGAGCTCTACAGTCAATCTTGTCGCGAACGGTCGATACGGGTGGATTCCTGGCGATCAAGAACCTCTGTTTTCATCATTAGATCGCGAAGGACCGGCCTGCAGCAGCGGAGGACCACTCCTACATCCTCACATAGGAGTCGTGGAGTTGCAGAGATAAGTTTTAATTTTCATATCTTCAAAGCTTAAAAACTAAAGCTTACAAAGCTTGGAGAAGCTTAAAAGCTTCTAAAATTCATCGCGACGTATCAGAGGAGTCCGAAATTTGCGTCAGGCTGAAAAAATGTTCCCCCCCTAAATTTTGCCGTTTTTATTCAGTTAAGGCTCTAAGCTAAGTCTCCAAAGCTCTAAATCACACAAGCCTCACAAACTCTGCAAGTACTGCAAAGTCTACAAAGTTCAAGTTCTGCAAGTCTGATAAAGCAACCAGGTTCTGCAAGTCTTCGTACTCTGCAAATCACATAAGTCTGTAACTCTACAAGTCAGACAAGTCATCTGAAGTCAAAACTGACTTCTGCTCAAAACTCATAGAAGGGCTGTTCCTGTGTAGAAACTCCGAACTGCAAAGTTGTTCATTGGAAGGTACTGTTCGCATACTCAGATTTGCTAAACCCCTTTCAGCACATGTAGAAGGTCAAAACGCAGATTTTCAAAGATTACAAATCCCGCAATAGCCAAGACGAAGATTGCGAAAGCCACACACAAAAATATATAAGCCTTGTATACCCGATCTTGAGCTGTGCTCATCCCGCTAATTTGATTTTGAGAGTGTGAGGTCTTTTGAGTTTTGCAGGATGACGGAACCACATATGGATGATTTAATGGTTGTAGGCGACCTACCTGAACCTACGATGGAGCAAAAGCTGGACTTAATTATGATGTAGTTGGATGAAGAATGACGAGCTAGGCAAGCATTGCAAGTTCAATTGGCTAATCTACAAAGATCAACTACCGACAAAGAAAAACCACAATCTGAAGATCTTATTCGACGTACCATCGACGCGACTCCTCTCAAAGCTCAATCCATCTGCAAGGAAAAAAAGATAAGTAAAAGAAATTTCAAATTTCGTACTTTCAATGGCACTCGAGAGAGAAAAACTGTTCTTGCATTCATCAGTCAGTTTGATGACTACTTTCATGAGGAAACATATGCAGAAAAAGATAAAATCAAGTGTGTCACTAATCATTTAGTGGATAGAGCATCTCTTTGGTGGACCGTGGTTCATAAAAGTATAGATTGTCCCACTACCTGGGAGAATTTCAAGAAGAAGTTTATGTAGAATTTCCTTTCTCCACAATTTCATGAAAAAGCCATAAAGCAATGGGACCTTCTTCAGCAACGAGATCATGAGCCTATTCCTCAGTACACCGAATGCTTTTGGAATGCATTACTCCAGTTACGCATGCTTGAAGACATACCTGAAGCGACACACAAGCGCAAGTATATGTCTGGACTAATTGGGCATTACTACGCTGAAGTTAATATGTTCAAGCTTGCAACTCTTGAAGATGCAATTTCATTAGCTCATGACATTGAAGACAAGCTTCGAGGAAGAGACAAGCGTCCACAGCAATTCCAAACCAATGATAACTATGGATCTAAGCAATTAAACTCAAATTTTAGAAGATTTAATCAAGGTTGTTTTCCTTCATCATCTTTTCGTAAAACTTGGGCAAAACCACCTGCTTTACCATCCAATGCCAATCAAAACCCCAAGCCTATTCCACAGCCAAATCCTAATATTCCTAGACTTCCTGCCATTGCAAACAATGTAACCAAAGCCAAACCTATAGTGTGTTATAAATGCCACCAACCTAGACATCTAGCAGCAAATTGCCATTCGAAGAAACCACCTGTCCATATCAACTACCTTGGAGCAATGGAAGATGAAGAACATGAAGAAATGCTTGATTTCAAGGAAGATGAGGATGACATTACTACTCCTTCGGATAATTTACTAGGTATGCCAACTCTACATTCTTTATTGACAATGAAATGTTTAGTGCATGGAAAGGAAAATATTATTTTGCATGATGATGGAAGTACTCATGATTTTATTTCTGCAAAAGTAGTGAAAGAATTGAAGTTACAGACTGTACCTACGCATTACCACATTAAAGCAGCATTCTTAGGTACTAGGTATAATGGAACACAGGAAGTGCATGATTTAGAAATTCAAATTGGTCAATACACTGAAAGAAGGAATTTTCTAGTTGTACCATTATAGTCCAGTGATATTATTTTAGGTATGCCTTGGCGTCATCAGCATAACCCTGATATAGATTATTCCACACATTCAATTAATATTCAATTTCAAGGAAAACATATTACATTGTCTGGTATGCATGCATCTAATGCTTTTCCACTGCTTTCGCATACTCAAGCTAAATGTGCATTACGCAAAAGTAGTAAATCCTATCTCATTTGGGTGAATGAATTGCAAGTTAAAGAAAACCATACGCACCCTAGGCATAAAGAATTCCTTGCACACTTTAAAAACTGTTTTGTAGAAGATCTACCACCTGGTTTACCTCCTTCACGTCCAGACGACCATAAAATAGATTTGATTCGTGGTACACAACCACCTTGTAAAGCACCATATAGGCATAACCAGACAGAGCAAAAAGAAATTCAAAGTCAAGTTGAGGAATTACTAAATAGAGGATTGATTAGACCTAGTAGTTCTCCATTTGGTGCACCTGTTCTGTTAGTAAAGAAGAAAAATAATACCTATCGTATGTGCATTGACTATCGAGCTTTAAATAAGATCACAGTAAAGAATAGGTATCCAATTCCTAGAGTTGATGACCTTATGGATAAACTGCAAGGTTCTGCCATATTTAGTAAAATAGACCTTAAATCTGGTTATCATCAGGTAAGATTAGATAAGTCTGACATATTCAAGACTGCATTTAGGACACAATTTGGTCATTATGAATTTTTAGTGATGCCTTTCGGATTGACTAATGCACCTGCTACATTTAGTAGAATGATGAACCGTATATTTTTGAAATATCAGCATTGTGTTATTGTATTCTTTGATGATATTTTGGTGTTTAGTCAAAATGAGAAAGAACATTATGAGCATTTGTCATTGGTTTTCCAATTATTAAAAGATAATCAACTGTATGCCAATCCGAAAAAGAGTGAGTTCTTTAAAATAGAAATTGAGTATTTAGGTCATATTGTATTATCTGAAGGTATTAAAGTTGACCCTAAGAAAATAGAAGCAATATTGAATTGGCCTATACCTAAAAATGTGCATGAGTTACAATCATTCCTAGGTCTTGCTAGTTTCTACAAGAAGTTTGTGCGTAATTTTTCATTACTTGCTTTGTCTTTGACCAAACTTTTGAAGAAATGTATTGTTTATCATTGGTCTGATAATCAGCAGAAATCCTTTGACTTATTGAAACATGCATTAACCCATGCTCATGTTTTACAACTGCCTGATTTTAATAGACCATTCTTTTTAGTAGTGACTGATGCTAGCGGATCTGGAATAGGAGCCGTACTTATGGAGGACAATCATCCTATAGCCTATTCTAGTTGTAAACTGAAACCCTCCGAACTTAAATATTCCACATATGACAAAGAATTATTAGATGTTGTACAAGCTTTAAGACAATGGAAACACTACTTAATGGGCTCTGAATTTATGATTAAGACCGATCAACAAAGTATTAGACATTTACTTAGCCAACCTCAAATATCTGACCGACATATCAAATGGGTAGCATTTATTTAGAGTTTTCATCCTATAATTCAATATCAACCAGGTAAAGAAAATGTAGTGGCCGATGCATTAAGTAGAAGACCTGCCATTCATAATATTTATGTTATATCTTTTGATTCTTTAAATCCTATGAAAGATACTTATCATCAGGACATTACTTTTCATGCTGATTGGAATAAATTAGTTAGAAATAACTGGATTCCTATTGATTCACTGTCTTATAATGATGGATTCATGTTTTATGAAAAGAGATTATGTGTTACAGTTCCATTCAGATCTTTTGTTTTGAATGAGATTCATTGTCCTCCATATCAAGGTCATAGAGGTCAGCACTTCACAATCTCTCGCAGCTCTCTCCCTCTCTCGCTCTCTCTCGGGCTCTCAGGCGCACAGTCTTCTCAAAAGACATGGTGTCAAATGTGGGTACCCTAGTCTCCTGGGCCTCTTATTACCTCCCTTAGTCTGTTGTAGACTTAGAGACTATTCTCATACACTCCACCAGCCAGATGTCTGAATCTGCACCCCAACTTCCCTATCTCCCATAGCAGCAGAACCCTTCTGTTCCCTTGTTTTTCCTATCCTACCCTTAACCTATTGCAACAAAAATCAGAAACAGAAATTAAGACAGATGGTCCTACTCTAACATTCAACAGCAAATCAAAATACTTACTTGCTCCAGGGATTAAAACCTCCTAATCCTCCTAACTATCTCTAGCACCGGTTCAGGCTGCAAACCCCACTGCCATGCTCGATTTGATGCGCGTGGCGCTCAAGGCTCGATTCCGTTGGTCCTAGCAAACAGAACCAAAATGTAGGGGAGCTACGGAGCTCTACCCCGAGACCTACGGACTGCTTATTGATCAAGCGTTTCGAGCCAAGTGGCCATGGCTACCTCTCACATAGCCGATGTGCAATGCCTACCTTGCGGGTGTAGTGAGCTTACCTTGATGCTCGATTGAGTTTCCTCCTCTCTCTCTCTCACTCGGTAGCTCCACAATCCTTGTGACAAGTTCAAGCAACCTCAAGCCCTCTTCGTCGAGCTCCATCCTCCATAGCCGCGCGAGACGAGAGAAGAGAAGAAGTAAAGGAAAGGTGAAGAGAGAAGATGGGGAGCTTCTTCTCCACGATCCCTCACTCTCACACACTCACTCCCTCACACTCCCTCAATCCCTCACTCAAGCACAAGCAAGAAGGTAAGAAGCAAGAGAAGAGGAAGAAGAAGCTTTAGCCACACCCAAGAATGAGCTTCTCATTCACTTTTTAACTTTATATACATGCCCCACCTTTTGGGCGGTCATCTACACTTTTTTACATGGCCGGCCATTCGCCTAGGCCCTCTTTTTCTATTTCCCACCGTTCCCACTCATCCTGTTCCCACTACTACATACAATTTGCACAGGAGTGAGCCCAGCGCTCTTTTTTACAAAGATTCGAAAGCGCCTTCATATCTGATGGCGCGCTTTTACTCTTTTATTTTCTTTTTCATTTTTCGAGGCGGCACCGTTGTTTAAATCTTTCAAATTTTCGGGCTATTTATTGAGGCATTGGATATTTATTTATTATTTTGTATGCGCATGGGCGCACGATTATGTTATTTGTACTTGGACATTGTATTGGGCATGCTAGACTCTTTGGGCACTGCCCATTAGCTTTATTTCTATTTTGTGCTAAAGCAAACTCAAAAGCTAAAAGCTTGCTATTTTGTAATTTGGGCTATTATTTGAGCTTGAAGATGATTAATACATAAAAATACATGCTTTGTGGAGTGCTCACACAAGGCATGGGGGGAGATTGCACCCAATTGGTCTCTTGTTCATGTCGTGCATGCTTTTTACCTTGAGTTTTGTGCAAAAAGTAGAGTTCTTTTGTTCTTGAGGACCTTTCGGCATTCACTACGCGAGCATACATCGTCCGATCTGCGCACCAGTGGTATCAGAGCGAAGCTGAGATCAAGAGCTTCCAATCGCTACCCATCTTGTGCGAAGGCGGAGCTCCTGGAATGATCGAGCTCTACAGTCAATCTTGTCGCGAACGGTCGATACGGGTGGATTCCTGGCGATCAAGAACCTCTGTTTTCATCATTAGATCGCGAAGGACCGGCCTGCAGCAGCGGAGGACCACTCCTACATCCTCACATAGGAGTCGTGGAGTTGCAGAGATAAGTTTTAATTTTCATATCTTCAAAGCTTAAAAACTAAAGCTTACAAAGCTTGGAGAAGCTTAAAAGCTTCTAAAATTCATCGCGACGTATCAGAGGAGTCCGAAATTTGCGTCAGGCTGAAAAAATGTTCCCCCCCTAAATTTTGCCGTTTTTATTCAGTTAAGGCTCTAAGCTAAGTCTCCAAAGCTCTAAATCACACAAGCCTCACAAACTCTGCAAGTACTGCAAAGTCTACAAAGTTCAAGTTCTGCAAGTCTGATAAAGCAACCAGGTTCTGCAAGTCTTCGTACTCTGCAAATCACATAAGTCTGTAACTCTACAAGTCAGACAAGTCATCTGAAGTCAAAACTGACTTCTGCTCAAAACTCATAGAAGGGCTGTTCCTGTGTAGAAACTCCGAACTGCAAAGTTGTTCATTGGAAGGTACTGTTCGCATACTCAGATTTGCTAAACCCCTTTCAGCACATGTAGAAGGTCAAAACGCAGATTTTCAAAGATTACAAATCCCGCAATAGCCAAGACGAAGATTGCGAAAGCCACACACAAAAATATATAAGCCTTGTATACCCGATCTTGAGCTGTGCTCATCCCGCTAATTTGATTTTGAGAGTGTGAGGTCTTTTGAGTTTTGCAGGATGACGGAACCACATATGGATGATTTAATGGTTGTAGGCGACCTACCTGAACCTACGATGGAGCAAAAGCTGGACTTAATTATGATGTAGTTGGATGAAGAATGACGAGCTAGGCAAGCATTGCAAGTTCAATTGGCTAATCTACAAAGATCAACTACCGACAAAGAAAAACCACAATCTGAAGATCTTATTCGACGTACCATCGACGCGACTCCTCTCAAAGCTCAATCCATCTGCAAGGAAAAAAAGATAAGTAAAAGAAATTTCAAATTTCGTACTTTCAATGGCACTCGAGAGAGAAAAACTGTTCTTGCATTCATCAGTCAGTTTGATGACTACTTTCATGAGGAAACATATGCAGAAAAAGATAAAATCAAGTGTGTCACTAATCATTTAGTGGATAGAGCATCTCTTTGGTGGACCGTGGTTCATAAAAGTATAGATTGTCCCACTACCTGGGAGAATTTCAAGAAGAAGTTTATGTAGAATTTCCTTTCTCCACAATTTCATGAAAAAGCCATAAAGCAATGGGACCTTCTTCAGCAACGAGATCATGAGCCTATTCCTCAGTACACCGAATGCTTTTGGAATGCATTACTCCAGTTACGCATGCTTGAAGACATACCTGAAGCGACACACAAGCGCAAGTATATGTCTGGACTAATTGGGCATTACTACGCTGAAGTTAATATGTTCAAGCTTGCAACTCTTGAAGATGCAATTTCATTAGCTCATGACATTGAAGACAAGCTTCGAGGAAGAGACAAGCGTCCACAGCAATTCCAAACCAATGATAACTATGGATCTAAGCAATTAAACTCAAATTTTAGAAGATTTAATCAAGGTTGTTTTCCTTCATCATCTTTTCGTAAAACTTGGGCAAAACCACCTGCTTTACCATCCAATGCCAATCAAAACCCCAAGCCTATTCCACAGCCAAATCCTAATATTCCTAGACTTCCTGCCATTGCAAACAATGTAACCAAAGCCAAACCTATAGTGTGTTATAAATGCCACCAACCTAGACATCTAGCAGCAAATTGCCATTCGAAGAAACCACCTGTCCATATCAACTACCTTGGAGCAATGGAAGATGAAGAACATGAAGAAATGCTTGATTTCAAGGAAGATGAGGATGACATTACTACTCCTTCGGATAATTTACTAGGTATGCCAACTCTACATTCTTTATTGACAATGAAATGTTTAGTGCATGGAAAGGAAAATATTATTTTGCATGATGATGGAAGTACTCATGATTTTATTTCTGCAAAAGTAGTGAAAGAATTGAAGTTACAGACTGTACCTACGCATTACCACATTAAAGCAGCATTCTTAGGTACTAGGTATAATGGAACACAGGAAGTGCATGATTTAGAAATTCAAATTGGTCAATACACTGAAAGAAGGAATTTTCTAGTTGTACCATTATAGTCCAGTGATATTATTTTAGGTATGCCTTGGCGTCATCAGCATAACCCTGATATAGATTATTCCACACATTCAATTAATATTCAATTTCAAGGAAAACATATTACATTGTCTGGTATGCATGCATCTAATGCTTTTCCACTGCTTTCGCATACTCAAGCTAAATGTGCATTACGCAAAAGTAGTAAATCCTATCTCATTTGGGTGAATGAATTGCAAGTTAAAGAAAACCATACGCACCCTAGGCATAAAGAATTCCTTGCACACTTTAAAAACTGTTTTGTAGAAGATCTACCACCTGGTTTACCTCCTTCACGTCCAGACGACCATAAAATAGATTTGATTCCTGGTACACAACCACCTTGTAAAGCACCATATAGGCATAACCAGACAGAGCAAAAAGAAATTCAAAGTCAAGTTGAGGAATTACTAAATAGAGGATTGATTAGACCTAGTAGTTCTCCATTTGGTGCACCTGTTCTGTTAGTAAAGAAGAAAAATAATACCTATCGTATGTGCATTGACTATCGAGCTTTAAATAAGATCACAGTAAAGAATAGGTATCCAATTCCTAGAGTTGATGACCTTATGGATAAACTGCAAGGTTCTGCCATATTTAGTAAAATAGACCTTAAATCTGGTTATCATCAGGTAAGATTAGATAAGTATGACATATTCAAGACTGCATTTAGGACACAATTTGGTCATTATGAATTTTTAGTGATGCCTTTCGGATTGACTAATGCACCTGCTACATTTAGTAGAATGATGAACCGTATATTTTTGAAATATCAGCATTGTGTTATTGTATTCTTTGATGATATTTTGGTGTTTAGTCAAAATGAGAAAGAACATTATGAGCATTTGTCATTGGTTTTCCAATTATTAAAAGATAATCAACTGTATGCCAATCCGAAAAAGAGTGAGTTCTTTAAAATAGAAATTGAGTATTTAGGTCATATTGTATTATCTGAAGGTATTAAAGTTGACCCTAAGAAAATAGAAGCAATATTGAATTGGCCTATACCTAAAAATGTGCATGAGTTACAATCATTCCTAGGTCTTGCTAGTTTCTACAAGAAGTTTGTGCGTAATTTTTCATTACTTGCTTTGTCTTTGACCAAACTTTTGAAGAAATGTATTGTTTATCATTGGTCTGATAATCAGCAGAAATCCTTTGACTTATTGAAACATGCATTAACCCATGCTCATGTTTTACAACTGCCTGATTTTAATAGACCATTCTTTTTAGTAGTGACTGATGCTAGCGGATCTGGAATAGGAGCCGTACTTATGGAGGACAATCATCCTATAGCCTATTCTAGTTGTAAACTGAAACCCTCCGAACTTAAATATTCCACATATGACAAAGAATTATTAGATGTTGTACAAGCTTTAAGACAATGGAAACACTACTTAATGGGCTCTGAATTTATGATTAAGACCGATCAACAAAGTATTAGACATTTACTTAGCCAACCTCAAATATCTGACCGACATATCAAATGGGTAGCATTTATTTAGAGTTTTCATCCTATAATTCAATATCAACCAGGTAAAGAAAATGTAGTGGCCGATGCATTAAGTAGAAGACCTGCCATTCATAATATTTATGTTATATCTTTTGATTCTTTAAATCCTATGAAAGATACTTATCATCAGGACATTACTTTTCATGCTGATTGGAATAAATTAGTTAGAAATAACTGGATTCCTATTGATTCACTGTCTTATAATGATGGATTCATGTTTTATGAAAAGAGATTATGTGTTACAGTTCCATTCAGATCTTTTGTTTTGAATGAGATTCATTGTCCTCCATATCAAGGTCATAGAGGTCAGCACTTCACAATCTCTCGCAGCTCTCTCCCTCTCTCGCTCTCTCTCGGGCTCTCAGGCGCACAGTCTTCTCAAAAGACATGGTGTCAAATGTGGGTACCCTAGTCTCCTGGGCCTCTTATTACCTCCCTTAGTCTGTTGTAGACTTAGAGACTATTCTCATACACTCCACCAGCCAGATGTCTGAATCTGCACCCCAACTTCCCTATCTCCCATAGCAGCAGAACCCTTCTGTTCCCTTGTTTTTCCTATCCTACCCTTAACCTATTGCAACAAAAATCAGAAACAGAAATTAAGACACATGGTCCTACTCTAACATTCAACAGCAAATCAAAATACTTACTTGCTCCAGGGATTAAAACCTCCTAATCCTCCTAACTATCTCTAGCACCGGTTCAGGCTGCAAACCCCACTGCCATGCTCGATTTGATGCGCGTGGCGCTCAAGGCTCGATTCCGTTGGTCCTAGCAAACAGAACCAAAATGTAGGGGAGCTACGGAGCTCTACCCCGAGACCTACGGACTGCTTATTGATCAAGCGTTTCGAGCCAAGTGGCCATGGCTACCTCTCACATAGCCGATGTGCAATGCCTACCTTGCGGGTGTAGTGAGCTTACCTTGATGCTCGATTGAGTTTCCTCCTCTCTCTCTCTCACTCGGTAGCTCCACAATCCTTGTGACAAGTTCAAGCAACCTCAAGCCCTCTTCGTCGAGCTCCATCCTCCATAGCCGCGCGAGACGAGAGAAGAGAAGAAGTAAAGGAAAGGTGAAGAGAGAAGATGGGGAGCTTCTTCTCCACGATCCCTCACTCTCACACACTCACTCCCTCACACTCCCTCAATCCCTCACTCAAGCACAAGCAAGAAGGTAAGAAGCAAGAGAAGAGGAAGAAGAAGCTTTAGCCACACCCAAGAATGAGCTTCTCATTCACTTTTTAACTTTATATACATGCCCCACCTTTTGGGCGGTCATCTACACTTTTTTACATGGCCGGCCATTCGCCTAGGCCCTCTTTTTCTATTTCCCACCGTTCCCACTCATCCTGTTCCCACTACTACATACAATTTGCACAGGAGTGAGCCCAGCGCTCTTTTTTACAAAGATTCGAAAGCGCCTTCATATCTGATGGCGCGCTTTTACTCTTTTATTTTCTTTTTCATTTTTCGAGGCGGCACCGTTGTTTAAATCTTTCAAATTTTCGGGCTATTTATTGAGGCATTGGATATTTATTTATTATTTTGTATGCGCATGGGCGCACGATTATGTTATTTGTACTTGGACATTGTATTGGGCATGCTAGACTCTTTGGGCACTGCCCATTAGCTTTATTTCTATTTTGTGCTAAAGCAAACTCAAAAGCTAAAAGCTTGCTATTTTGTAATTTGGGCTATTATTTGAGCTTGAAGATGATTAATACATAAAAATACATGCTTTGTGGAGTGCTCACACAAGGCATGGGGGGAGATTGCACCCAATTGGTCTCTTGTTCATGTCGTGCATGCTTTTTACCTTGAGTTTTGTGCAAAAAGTAGAGTTCTTTTGTTCTTGAGGACCTTTCGGCATTCACTACGCGAGCATACATCGTCCGATCTGCGCACCAGTGGTATCAGAGCGAAGCTGAGATCAAGAGCTTCCAATCGCTACCCATCTTGTGCGAAGGCGGAGCTCCTGGAATGATCGAGCTCTACAGTCAATCTTGTCGCGAACGGTCGATACGGGTGGATTCCTGGCGATCAAGAACCTCTGTTTTCATCATTAGATCGCGAAGGACCGGCCTGCAGCAGCGGAGGACCACTCCTACATCCTCACATAGGAGTCGTGGAGTTGCAGAGATAAGTTTTAATTTTCATATCTTCAAAGCTTAAAAACTAAAGCTTACAAAGCTTGGAGAAGCTTAAAAGCTTCTAAAATTCATCGCGACGTATCAGAGGAGTCCGAAATTTGCGTCAGGCTGAAAAAATGTTCCCCCCCTAAATTTTGCCGTTTTTATTCAGTTAAGGCTCTAAGCTAAGTCTCCAAAGCTCTAAATCACACAAGCCTCACAAACTCTGCAAGTACTGCAAAGTCTACAAAGTTCAAGTTCTGCAAGTCTGATAAAGCAACCAGGTTCTGCAAGTCTTCGTACTCTGCAAATCACATAAGTCTGTAACTCTACAAGTCAGACAAGTCATCTGAAGTCAAAACTGACTTCTGCTCAAAACTCATAGAAGGGCTGTTCCTGTGTAGAAACTCCGAACTGCAAAGTTGTTCATTGGAAGGTACTGTTCGCATACTCAGATTTGCTAAACCCCTTTCAGCACATGTAGAAGGTCAAAACGCAGATTTTCAAAGATTACAAATCCCGCAATAGCCAAGACGAAGATTGCGAAAGCCACACACAAAAATATATAAGCCTTGTATACCCGATCTTGAGCTGTGCTCATCCCGCTAATTTGATTTTGAGAGTGTGAGGTCTTTTGAGTTTTGCAGGATGACGGAACCACATATGGATGATTTAATGGTTGTAGGCGACCTACCTGAACCTACGATGGAGCAAAAGCTGGACTTAATTATGATGTAGTTGGATGAAGAATGACGAGCTAGGCAAGCATTGCAAGTTCAATTGGCTAATCTACAAAGATCAACTACCGACAAAGAAAAACCACAATCTGAAGATCTTATTCGACGTACCATCGACGCGACTCCTCTCAAAGCTCAATCCATCTGCAAGGAAAAAAAGATAAGTAAAAGAAATTTCAAATTTCGTACTTTCAATGGCACTCGAGAGAGAAAAACTGTTCTTGCATTCATCAGTCAGTTTGATGACTACTTTCATGAGGAAACATATGCAGAAAAAGATAAAATCAAGTGTGTCACTAATCATTTAGTGGATAGAGCATCTCTTTGGTGGACCGTGGTTCATAAAAGTATAGATTGTCCCACTACCTGGGAGAATTTCAAGAAGAAGTTTATGTAGAATTTCCTTTCTCCACAATTTCATGAAAAAGCCATAAAGCAATGGGACCTTCTTCAGCAACGAGATCATGAGCCTATTCCTCAGTACACCGAATGCTTTTGGAATGCATTACTCCAGTTACGCATGCTTGAAGACATACCTGAAGCGACACACAAGCGCAAGTATATGTCTGGACTAATTGGGCATTACTACGCTGAAGTTAATATGTTCAAGCTTGCAACTCTTGAAGATGCAATTTCATTAGCTCATGACATTGAAGACAAGCTTCGAGGAAGAGACAAGCGTCCACAGCAATTCCAAACCAATGATAACTATGGATCTAAGCAATTAAACTCAAATTTTAGAAGATTTAATCAAGGTTGTTTTCCTTCATCATCTTTTCGTAAAACTTGGGCAAAACCACCTGCTTTACCATCCAATGCCAATCAAAACCCCAAGCCTATTCCACAGCCAAATCCTAATATTCCTAGACTTCCTGCCATTGCAAACAATGTAACCAAAGCCAAACCTATAGTGTGTTATAAATGCCACCAACCTAGACATCTAGCAGCAAATTGCCATTCGAAGAAACCACCTGTCCATATCAACTACCTTGGAGCAATGGAAGATGAAGAACATGAAGAAATGCTTGATTTCAAGGAAGATGAGGATGACATTACTACTCCTTCGGATAATTTACTAGGTATGCCAACTCTACATTCTTTATTGACAATGAAATGTTTAGTGCATGGAAAGGAAAATATTATTTTGCATGATGATGGAAGTACTCATGATTTTATTTCTGCAAAAGTAGTGAAAGAATTGAAGTTACAGACTGTACCTACGCATTACCACATTAAAGCAGCATTCTTAGGTACTAGGTATAATGGAACACAGGAAGTGCATGATTTAGAAATTCAAATTGGTCAATACACTGAAAGAAGGAATTTTCTAGTTGTACCATTATAGTCCAGTGATATTATTTTAGGTATGCCTTGGCGTCATCAGCATAACCCTGATATAGATTATTCCACACATTCAATTAATATTCAATTTCAAGGAAAACATATTACATTGTCTGGTATGCATGCATCTAATGCTTTTCCACTGCTTTCGCATACTCAAGCTAAATGTGCATTACGCAAAAGTAGTAAATCCTATCTCATTTGGGTGAATGAATTGCAAGTTAAAGAAAACCATACGCACCCTAGGCATAAAGAATTCCTTGCACACTTTAAAAACTGTTTTGTAGAAGATCTACCACCTGGTTTACCTCCTTCACGTCCAGACGACCATAAAATAGATTTGATTCCTGGTACACAACCACCTTGTAAAGCACCATATAGGCATAACCAGACAGAGCAAAAAGAAATTCAAAGTCAAGTTGAGGAATTACTAAATAGAGGATTGATTAGACCTAGTAGTTCTCCATTTGGTGCACCTGTTCTGTTAGTAAAGAAGAAAAATAATACCTATCGTATGTGCATTGACTATCGAGCTTTAAATAAGATCACAGTAAAGAATAGGTATCCAATTCCTAGAGTTGATGACCTTATGGATAAACTGCAAGGTTCTGCCATATTTAGTAAAATAGACCTTAAATCTGGTTATCATCAGGTAAGATTAGATAAGTATGACATATTCAAGACTGCATTTAGGACACAATTTGGTCATTATGAATTTTTAGTGATGCCTTTCGGATTGACTAATGCACCTGCTACATTTAGTAGAATGATGAACCGTATATTTTTGAAATATCAGCATTGTGTTATTGTATTCTTTGATGATATTTTGGTGTTTAGTCAAAATGAGAAAGAACATTATGAGCATTTGTCATTGGTTTTCCAATTATTAAAAGATAATCAACTGTATGCCAATCCGAAAAAGAGTGAGTTCTTTAAAATAGAAATTGAGTATTTAGGTCATATTGTATTATCTGAAGGTATTAAAGTTGACCCTAAGAAAATAGAAGCAATATTGAATTGGCCTATACCTAAAAATGTGCATGAGTTACAATCATTCCTAGGTCTTGCTAGTTTCTACAAGAAGTTTGTGCGTAATTTTTCATTACTTGCTTTGTCTTTGACCAAACTTTTGAAGAAATGTATTGTTTATCATTGGTCTGATAATCAGCAGAAATCCTTTGACTTATTGAAACATGCATTAACCCATGCTCATGTTTTACAACTGCCTGATTTTAATAGACCATTCTTTTTAGTAGTGACTGATGCTAGCGGATCTGGAATAGGAGCCGTACTTATGGAGGACAATCATCCTATAGCCTATTCTAGTTGTAAACTGAAACCCTCCGAACTTAAATATTCCACATATGACAAAGAATTATTAGATGTTGTACAAGCTTTAAGACAATGGAAACACTACTTAATGGGCTCTGAATTTATGATTAAGACCGATCAACAAAGTATTAGACATTTACTTAGCCAACCTCAAATATCTGACCGACATATCAAATGGGTAGCATTTATTTAGAGTTTTCATCCTATAATTCAATATCAACCAGGTAAAGAAAATGTAGTGGCCGATGCATTAAGTAGAAGACCTGCCATTCATAATATTTATGTTATATCTTTTGATTCTTTAAATCCTATGAAAGATACTTATCATCAGGACATTACTTTTCATGCTGATTGGAATAAATTAGTTAGAAATAACTGGATTCCTATTGATTCACTGTCTTATAATGATGGATTCATGTTTTATGAAAAGAGATTATGTGTTACAGTTCCATTCAGATCTTTTGTTTTGAATGAGATTCATTGTCCTCCATATCAAGGTCATAGAGGTCAGCACTTCACAATCTCTCGCAGCTCTCTCCCTCTCTCGCTCTCTCTCGGGCTCTCAGGCGCACAGTCTTCTCAAAAGACATGGTGTCAAATGTGGGTACCCTAGTCTCCTGGGCCTCTTATTACCTCCCTTAGTCTGTTGTAGACTTAGAGACTATTCTCATACACTCCACCAGCCAGATGTCTGAATCTGCACCCCAACTTCCCTATCTCCCATAGCAGCAGAACCCTTCTGTTCCCTTGTTTTTCCTATCCTACCCTTAACCTATTGCAACAAAAATCAGAAACAGAAATTAAGACAGATGGTCCTACTCTAACATTCAACAGCAAATCAAAATACTTACTTGCTCCAGGGATTAAAACCTCCTAATCCTCCTAACTATCTCTAGCACCGGTTCAGGCTGCAAACCCCACTGCCATGCTCGATTTGATGCGCGTGGCGCTCAAGGCTCGATTCCGTTGGTCCTAGCAAACAGAACCAAAATGTAGGGGAGCTACGGAGCTCTACCCCGAGACCTACGGACTGCTTATTGATCAAGCGTTTCGAGCCAAGTGGCCATGGCTACCTCTCACATAGCCGATGTGCAATGCCTACCTTGCGGGTGTAGTGAGCTTACCTTGATGCTCGATTGAGTTTCCTCCTCTCTCTCTCTCACTCGGTAGCTCCACAATCCTTGTGACAAGTTCAAGCAACCTCAAGCCCTCTTCGTCGAGCTCCATCCTCCATAGCCGCGCGAGACGAGAGAAGAGAAGAAGTAAAGGAAAGGTGAAGAGAGAAGATGGGGAGCTTCTTCTCCACGATCCCTCACTCTCACACACTCACTCCCTCACACTCCCTCAATCCCTCACTCAAGCACAAGCAAGAAGGTAAGAAGCAAGAGAAGAGGAAGAAGAAGCTTTAGCCACACCCAAGAATGAGCTTCTCATTCACTTTTTAACTTTATATACATGCCCCACCTTTTGGGCGGTCATCTACACTTTTTTACATGGCCGGCCATTCGCCTAGGCCCTCTTTTTCTATTTCCCACCGTTCCCACTCATCCTGTTCCCACTACTACATACAATTTGCACAGGAGTGAGCCCAGCGCTCTTTTTTACAAAGATTCGAAAGCGCCTTCATATCTGATGGCGCGCTTTTACTCTTTTATTTTCTTTTTCATTTTTCGAGGCGGCACCGTTGTTTAAATCTTTCAAATTTTCGGGCTATTTATTGAGGCATTGGATATTTATTTATTATTTTGTATGCGCATGGGCGCACGATTATGTTATTTGTACTTGGACATTGTATTGGGCATGCTAGACTCTTTGGGCACTGCCCATTAGCTTTATTTCTATTTTGTGCTAAAGCAAACTCAAAAGCTAAAAGCTTGCTATTTTGTAATTTGGGCTATTATTTGAGCTTGAAGATGATTAATACATAAAAATACATGCTTTGTGGAGTGCTCACACAAGGCATGGGGGGAGATTGCACCCAATTGGTCTCTTGTTCATGTCGTGCATGCTTTTTACCTTGAGTTTTGTGCAAAAAGTAGAGTTCTTTTGTTCTTGAGGACCTTTCGGCATTCACTACGCGAGCATACATCGTCCGATCTGCGCACCAGTGGTATCAGAGCGAAGCTGAGATCAAGAGCTTCCAATCGCTACCCATCTTGTGCGAAGGCGGAGCTCCTGGAATGATCGAGCTCTACAGTCAATCTTGTCGCGAACGGTCGATACGGGTGGATTCCTGGCGATCAAGAACCTCTGTTTTCATCATTAGATCGCGAAGGACCGGCCTGCAGCAGCGGAGGACCACTCCTACATCCTCACATAGGAGTCGTGGAGTTGCAGAGATAAGTTTTAATTTTCATATCTTCAAAGCTTAAAAACTAAAGCTTACAAAGCTTGGAGAAGCTTAAAAGCTTCTAAAATTCATCGCGACGTATCAGAGGAGTCCGAAATTTGCGTCAGGCTGAAAAAATGTTCCCCCCCTAAATTTTGCCGTTTTTATTCAGTTAAGGCTCTAAGCTAAGTCTCCAAAGCTCTAAATCACACAAGCCTCACAAACTCTGCAAGTACTGCAAAGTCTACAAAGTTCAAGTTCTGCAAGTCTGATAAAGCAACCAGGTTCTGCAAGTCTTCGTACTCTGCAAATCACATAAGTCTGTAACTCTACAAGTCAGACAAGTCATCTGAAGTCAAAACTGACTTCTGCTCAAAACTCATAGAAGGGCTGTTCCTGTGTAGAAACTCCGAACTGCAAAGTTGTTCATTGGAAGGTACTGTTCGCATACTCAGATTTGCTAAACCCCTTTCAGCACATGTAGAAGGTCAAAACGCAGATTTTCAAAGATTACAAATCCCGCAATAGCCAAGACGAAGATTGCGAAAGCCACACACAAAAATATATAAGCCTTGTATACCCGATCTTGAGCTGTGCTCATCCCGCTAATTTGATTTTGAGAGTGTGAGGTCTTTTGAGTTTTGCAGGATGACGGAACCACATATGGATGATTTAATGGTTGTAGGCGACCTACCTGAACCTACGATGGAGCAAAAGCTGGACTTAATTATGATGTAGTTGGATGAAGAATGACGAGCTAGGCAAGCATTGCAAGTTCAATTGGCTAATCTACAAAGATCAACTACCGACAAAGAAAAACCACAATCTGAAGATCTTATTCGACGTACCATCGACGCGACTCCTCTCAAAGCTCAATCCATCTGCAAGGAAAAAAAGATAAGTAAAAGAAATTTCAAATTTCGTACTTTCAATGGCACTCGAGAGAGAAAAACTGTTCTTGCATTCATCAGTCAGTTTGATGACTACTTTCATGAGGAAACATATGCAGAAAAAGATAAAATCAAGTGTGTCACTAATCATTTAGTGGATAGAGCATCTCTTTGGTGGACCGTGGTTCATAAAAGTATAGATTGTCCCACTACCTGGGAGAATTTCAAGAAGAAGTTTATGTAGAATTTCCTTTCTCCACAATTTCATGAAAAAGCCATAAAGCAATGGGACCTTCTTCAGCAACGAGATCATGAGCCTATTCCTCAGTACACCGAATGCTTTTGGAATGCATTACTCCAGTTACGCATGCTTGAAGACATACCTGAAGCGACACACAAGCGCAAGTATATGTCTGGACTAATTGGGCATTACTACGCTGAAGTTAATATGTTCAAGCTTGCAACTCTTGAAGATGCAATTTCATTAGCTCATGACATTGAAGACAAGCTTCGAGGAAGAGACAAGCGTCCACAGCAATTCCAAACCAATGATAACTATGGATCTAAGCAATTAAACTCAAATTTTAGAAGATTTAATCAAGGTTGTTTTCCTTCATCATCTTTTCGTAAAACTTGGGCAAAACCACCTGCTTTACCATCCAATGCCAATCAAAACCCCAAGCCTATTCCACAGCCAAATCCTAATATTCCTAGACTTCCTGCCATTGCAAACAATGTAACCAAAGCCAAACCTATAGTGTGTTATAAATGCCACCAACCTAGACATCTAGCAGCAAATTGCCATTCGAAGAAACCACCTGTCCATATCAACTACCTTGGAGCAATGGAAGATGAAGAACATGAAGAAATGCTTGATTTCAAGGAAGATGAGGATGACATTACTACTCCTTCGGATAATTTACTAGGTATGCCAACTCTACATTCTTTATTGACAATGAAATGTTTAGTGCATGGAAAGGAAAATATTATTTTGCATGATGATGGAAGTACTCATGATTTTATTTCTGCAAAAGTAGTGAAAGAATTGAAGTTACAGACTGTACCTACGCATTACCACATTAAAGCAGCATTCTTAGGTACTAGGTATAATGGAACACAGGAAGTGCATGATTTAGAAATTCAAATTGGTCAATACACTGAAAGAAGGAATTTTCTAGTTGTACCATTATAGTCCAGTGATATTATTTTAGGTATGCCTTGGCGTCATCAGCATAACCCTGATATAGATTATTCCACACATTCAATTAATATTCAATTTCAAGGAAAACATATTACATTGTCTGGTATGCATGCATCTAATGCTTTTCCACTGCTTTCGCATACTCAAGCTAAATGTGCATTACGCAAAAGTAGTAAATCCTATCTCATTTGGGTGAATGAATTGCAAGTTAAAGAAAACCATACGCACCCTAGGCATAAAGAATTCCTTGCACACTTTAAAAACTGTTTTGTAGAAGATCTACCACCTGGTTTACCTCCTTCACGTCCAGACGACCATAAAATAGATTTGATTCGTGGTACACAACCACCTTGTAAAGCACCATATAGGCATAACCAGACAGAGCAAAAAGAAATTCAAAGTCAAGTTGAGGAATTACTAAATAGAGGATTGATTAGACCTAGTAGTTCTCCATTTGGTGCACCTGTTCTGTTAGTAAAGAAGAAAAATAATACCTATCGTATGTGCATTGACTATCGAGCTTTAAATAAGATCACAGTAAAGAATAGGTATCCAATTCCTAGAGTTGATGACCTTATGGATAAACTGCAAGGTTCTGCCATATTTAGTAAAATAGACCTTAAATCTGGTTATCATCAGGTAAGATTAGATAAGTCTGACATATTCAAGACTGCATTTAGGACACAATTTGGTCATTATGAATTTTTAGTGATGCCTTTCGGATTGACTAATGCACCTGCTACATTTAGTAGAATGATGAACCGTATATTTTTGAAATATCAGCATTGTGTTATTGTATTCTTTGATGATATTTTGGTGTTTAGTCAAAATGAGAAAGAACATTATGAGCATTTGTCATTGGTTTTCCAATTATTAAAAGATAATCAACTGTATGCCAATCCGAAAAAGAGTGAGTTCTTTAAAATAGAAATTGAGTATTTAGGTCATATTGTATTATCTGAAGGTATTAAAGTTGACCCTAAGAAAATAGAAGCAATATTGAATTGGCCTATACCTAAAAATGTGCATGAGTTACAATCATTCCTAGGTCTTGCTAGTTTCTACAAGAAGTTTGTGCGTAATTTTTCATTACTTGCTTTGTCTTTGACCAAACTTTTGAAGAAATGTATTGTTTATCATTGGTCTGATAATCAGCAGAAATCCTTTGACTTATTGAAACATGCATTAACCCATGCTCATGTTTTACAACTGCCTGATTTTAATAGACCATTCTTTTTAGTAGTGACTGATGCTAGCGGATCTGGAATAGGAGCCGTACTTATGGAGGACAATCATCCTATAGCCTATTCTAGTTGTAAACTGAAACCCTCCGAACTTAAATATTCCACATATGACAAAGAATTATTAGATGTTGTACAAGCTTTAAGACAATGGAAACACTACTTAATGGGCTCTGAATTTATGATTAAGACCGATCAACAAAGTATTAGACATTTACTTAGCCAACCTCAAATATCTGACCGACATATCAAATGGGTAGCATTTATTTAGAGTTTTCATCCTATAATTCAATATCAACCAGGTAAAGAAAATGTAGTGGCCGATGCATTAAGTAGAAGACCTGCCATTCATAATATTTATGTTATATCTTTTGATTCTTTAAATCCTATGAAAGATACTTATCATCAGGACATTACTTTTCATGCTGATTGGAATAAATTAGTTAGAAATAACTGGATTCCTATTGATTCACTGTCTTATAATGATGGATTCATGTTTTATGAAAAGAGATTATGTGTTACAGTTCCATTCAGATCTTTTGTTTTGAATGAGATTCATTGTCCTCCATATCAAGGTCATAGAGGTCAGCACTTCACAATCTCTCGCAGCTCTCTCCCTCTCTCGCTCTCTCTCGGGCTCTCAGGCGCACAGTCTTCTCAAAAGACATGGTGTCAAATGTGGGTACCCTAGTCTCCTGGGCCTCTTATTACCTCCCTTAGTCTGTTGTAGACTTAGAGACTATTCTCATACACTCCACCAGCCAGATGTCTGAATCTGCACCCCAACTTCCCTATCTCCCATAGCAGCAGAACCCTTCTGTTCCCTTGTTTTTCCTATCCTACCCTTAACCTATTGCAACAAAAATCAGAAACAGAAATTAAGACACATGGTCCTACTCTAACATTCAACAGCAAATCAAAATACTTACTTGCTCCAGGGATTAAAACCTCCTAATCCTCCTAACTATCTCTAGCACCGGTTCAGGCTGCAAACCCCACTGCCATGCTCGATTTGATGCGCGTGGCGCTCAAGGCTCGATTCCGTTGGTCCTAGCAAACAGAACCAAAATGTAGGGGAGCTACGGAGCTCTACCCCGAGACCTACGGACTGCTTATTGATCAAGCGTTTCGAGCCAAGTGGCCATGGCTACCTCTCACATAGCCGATGTGCAATGCCTACCTTGCGGGTGTAGTGAGCTTACCTTGATGCTCGATTGAGTTTCCTCCTCTCTCTCTCTCACTCGGTAGCTCCACAATCCTTGTGACAAGTTCAAGCAACCTCAAGCCCTCTTCGTCGAGCTCCATCCTCCATAGCCGCGCGAGACGAGAGAAGAGAAGAAGTAAAGGAAAGGTGAAGAGAGAAGATGGGGAGCTTCTTCTCCACGATCCCTCACTCTCACACACTCACTCCCTCACACTCCCTCAATCCCTCACTCAAGCACAAGCAAGAAGGTAAGAAGCAAGAGAAGAGGAAGAAGAAGCTTTAGCCACACCCAAGAATGAGCTTCTCATTCACTTTTTAACTTTATATACATGCCCCACCTTTTGGGCGGTCATCTACACTTTTTTACATGGCCGGCCATTCGCCTAGGCCCTCTTTTTCTATTTCCCACCGTTCCCACTCATCCTGTTCCCACTACTACATACAATTTGCACAGGAGTGAGCCCAGCGCTCTTTTTTACAAAGATTCGAAAGCGCCTTCATATCTGATGGCGCGCTTTTACTCTTTTATTTTCTTTTTCATTTTTCGAGGCGGCACCGTTGTTTAAATCTTTCAAATTTTCGGGCTATTTATTGAGGCATTGGATATTTATTTATTATTTTGTATGCGCATGGGCGCACGATTATGTTATTTGTACTTGGACATTGTATTGGGCATGCTAGACTCTTTGGGCACTGCCCATTAGCTTTATTTCTATTTTGTGCTAAAGCAAACTCAAAAGCTAAAAGCTTGCTATTTTGTAATTTGGGCTATTATTTGAGCTTGAAGATGATTAATACATAAAAATACATGCTTTGTGGAGTGCTCACACAAGGCATGGGGGGAGATTGCACCCAATTGGTCTCTTGTTCATGTCGTGCATGCTTTTTACCTTGAGTTTTGTGCAAAAAGTAGAGTTCTTTTGTTCTTGAGGACCTTTCGGCATTCACTACGCGAGCATACATCGTCCGATCTGCGCACCAGTGGTATCAGAGCGAAGCTGAGATCAAGAGCTTCCAATCGCTACCCATCTTGTGCGAAGGCGGAGCTCCTGGAATGATCGAGCTCTACAGTCAATCTTGTCGCGAACGGTCGATACGGGTGGATTCCTGGCGATCAAGAACCTCTGTTTTCATCATTAGATCGCGAAGGACCGGCCTGCAGCAGCGGAGGACCACTCCTACATCCTCACATAGGAGTCGTGGAGTTGCAGAGATAAGTTTTAATTTTCATATCTTCAAAGCTTAAAAACTAAAGCTTACAAAGCTTGGAGAAGCTTAAAAGCTTCTAAAATTCATCGCGACGTATCAGAGGAGTCCGAAATTTGCGTCAGGCTGAAAAAATGTTCCCCCCCTAAATTTTGCCGTTTTTATTCAGTTAAGGCTCTAAGCTAAGTCTCCAAAGCTCTAAATCACACAAGCCTCACAAACTCTGCAAGTACTGCAAAGTCTACAAAGTTCAAGTTCTGCAAGTCTGATAAAGCAACCAGGTTCTGCAAGTCTTCGTACTCTGCAAATCACATAAGTCTGTAACTCTACAAGTCAGACAAGTCATCTGAAGTCAAAACTGACTTCTGCTCAAAACTCATAGAAGGGCTGTTCCTGTGTAGAAACTCCGAACTGCAAAGTTGTTCATTGGAAGGTACTGTTCGCATACTCAGATTTGCTAAACCCCTTTCAGCACATGTAGAAGGTCAAAACGCAGATTTTCAAAGATTACAAATCCCGCAATAGCCAAGACGAAGATTGCGAAAGCCACACACAAAAATATATAAGCCTTGTATACCCGATCTTGAGCTGTGCTCATCCCGCTAATTTGATTTTGAGAGTGTGAGGTCTTTTGAGTTTTGCAGGATGACGGAACCACATATGGATGATTTAATGGTTGTAGGCGACCTACCTGAACCTACGATGGAGCAAAAGCTGGACTTAATTATGATGTAGTTGGATGAAGAATGACGAGCTAGGCAAGCATTGCAAGTTCAATTGGCTAATCTACAAAGATCAACTACCGACAAAGAAAAACCACAATCTGAAGATCTTATTCGACGTACCATCGACGCGACTCCTCTCAAAGCTCAATCCATCTGCAAGGAAAAAAAGATAAGTAAAAGAAATTTCAAATTTCGTACTTTCAATGGCACTCGAGAGAGAAAAACTGTTCTTGCATTCATCAGTCAGTTTGATGACTACTTTCATGAGGAAACATATGCAGAAAAAGATAAAATCAAGTGTGTCACTAATCATTTAGTGGATAGAGCATCTCTTTGGTGGACCGTGGTTCATAAAAGTATAGATTGTCCCACTACCTGGGAGAATTTCAAGAAGAAGTTTATGTAGAATTTCCTTTCTCCACAATTTCATGAAAAAGCCATAAAGCAATGGGACCTTCTTCAGCAACGAGATCATGAGCCTATTCCTCAGTACACCGAATGCTTTTGGAATGCATTACTCCAGTTACGCATGCTTGAAGACATACCTGAAGCGACACACAAGCGCAAGTATATGTCTGGACTAATTGGGCATTACTACGCTGAAGTTAATATGTTCAAGCTTGCAACTCTTGAAGATGCAATTTCATTAGCTCATGACATTGAAGACAAGCTTCGAGGAAGAGACAAGCGTCCACAGCAATTCCAAACCAATGATAACTATGGATCTAAGCAATTAAACTCAAATTTTAGAAGATTTAATCAAGGTTGTTTTCCTTCATCATCTTTTCGTAAAACTTGGGCAAAACCACCTGCTTTACCATCCAATGCCAATCAAAACCCCAAGCCTATTCCACAGCCAAATCCTAATATTCCTAGACTTCCTGCCATTGCAAACAATGTAACCAAAGCCAAACCTATAGTGTGTTATAAATGCCACCAACCTAGACATCTAGCAGCAAATTGCCATTCGAAGAAACCACCTGTCCATATCAACTACCTTGGAGCAATGGAAGATGAAGAACATGAAGAAATGCTTGATTTCAAGGAAGATGAGGATGACATTACTACTCCTTCGGATAATTTACTAGGTATGCCAACTCTACATTCTTTATTGACAATGAAATGTTTAGTGCATGGAAAGGAAAATATTATTTTGCATGATGATGGAAGTACTCATGATTTTATTTCTGCAAAAGTAGTGAAAGAATTGAAGTTACAGACTGTACCTACGCATTACCACATTAAAGCAGCATTCTTAGGTACTAGGTATAATGGAACACAGGAAGTGCATGATTTAGAAATTCAAATTGGTCAATACACTGAAAGAAGGAATTTTCTAGTTGTACCATTATAGTCCAGTGATATTATTTTAGGTATGCCTTGGCGTCATCAGCATAACCCTGATATAGATTATTCCACACATTCAATTAATATTCAATTTCAAGGAAAACATATTACATTGTCTGGTATGCATGCATCTAATGCTTTTCCACTGCTTTCGCATACTCAAGCTAAATGTGCATTACGCAAAAGTAGTAAATCCTATCTCATTTGGGTGAATGAATTGCAAGTTAAAGAAAACCATACGCACCCTAGGCATAAAGAATTCCTTGCACACTTTAAAAACTGTTTTGTAGAAGATCTACCACCTGGTTTACCTCCTTCACGTCCAGACGACCATAAAATAGATTTGATTCCTGGTACACAACCACCTTGTAAAGCACCATATAGGCATAACCAGACAGAGCAAAAAGAAATTCAAAGTCAAGTTGAGGAATTACTAAATAGAGGATTGATTAGACCTAGTAGTTCTCCATTTGGTGCACCTGTTCTGTTAGTAAAGAAGAAAAATAATACCTATCGTATGTGCATTGACTATCGAGCTTTAAATAAGATCACAGTAAAGAATAGGTATCCAATTCCTAGAGTTGATGACCTTATGGATAAACTGCAAGGTTCTGCCATATTTAGTAAAATAGACCTTAAATCTGGTTATCATCAGGTAAGATTAGATAAGTCTGACATATTCAAGACTGCATTTAGGACACAATTTGGTCATTATGAATTTTTAGTGATGCCTTTCGGATTGACTAATGCACCTGCTACATTTAGTAGAATGATGAACCGTATATTTTTGAAATATCAGCATTGTGTTATTGTATTCTTTGATGATATTTTGGTGTTTAGTCAAAATGAGAAAGAACATTATGAGCATTTGTCATTGGTTTTCCAATTATTAAAAGATAATCAACTGTATGCCAATCCGAAAAAGAGTGAGTTCTTTAAAATAGAAATTGAGTATTTAGGTCATATTGTATTATCTGAAGGTATTAAAGTTGACCCTAAGAAAATAGAAGCAATATTGAATTGGCCTATACCTAAAAATGTGCATGAGTTACAATCATTCCTAGGTCTTGCTAGTTTCTACAAGAAGTTTGTGCGTAATTTTTCATTACTTGCTTTGTCTTTGACCAAACTTTTGAAGAAATGTATTGTTTATCATTGGTCTGATAATCAGCAGAAATCCTTTGACTTATTGAAACATGCATTAACCCATGCTCATGTTTTACAACTGCCTGATTTTAATAGACCATTCTTTTTAGTAGTGACTGATGCTAGCGGATCTGGAATAGGAGCCGTACTTATGGAGGACAATCATCCTATAGCCTATTCTAGTTGTAAACTGAAACCCTCCGAACTTAAATATTCCACATATGACAAAGAATTATTAGATGTTGTACAAGCTTTAAGACAATGGAAACACTACTTAATGGGCTCTGAATTTATGATTAAGACCGATCAACAAAGTATTAGACATTTACTTAGCCAACCTCAAATATCTGACCGACATATCAAATGGGTAGCATTTATTTAGAGTTTTCATCCTATAATTCAATATCAACCAGGTAAAGAAAATGTAGTGGCCGATGCATTAAGTAGAAGACCTGCCATTCATAATATTTATGTTATATCTTTTGATTCTTTAAATCCTATGAAAGATACTTATCATCAGGACATTACTTTTCATGCTGATTGGAATAAATTAGTTAGAAATAACTGGATTCCTATTGATTCACTGTCTTATAATGATGGATTCATGTTTTATGAAAAGAGATTATGTGTTACAGTTCCATTCAGATCTTTTGTTTTGAATGAGATTCATTGTCCTCCATATCAAGGTCATAGAGGTCAGCACTTCACAATCTCTCGCAGCTCTCTCCCTCTCTCGCTCTCTCTCGGGCTCTCAGGCGCACAGTCTTCTCAAAAGACATGGTGTCAAATGTGGGTACCCTAGTCTCCTGGGCCTCTTATTACCTCCCTTAGTCTGTTGTAGACTTAGAGACTATTCTCATACACTCCACCAGCCAGATGTCTGAATCTGCACCCCAACTTCCCTATCTCCCATAGCAGCAGAACCCTTCTGTTCCCTTGTTTTTCCTATCCTACCCTTAACCTATTGCAACAAAAATCAGAAACAGAAATTAAGACACATGGTCCTACTCTAACATTCAACAGCAAATCAAAATACTTACTTGCTCCAGGGATTAAAACCTCCTAATCCTCCTAACTATCTCTAGCACCGGTTCAGGCTGCAAACCCCACTGCCATGCTCGATTTGATGCGCGTGGCGCTCAAGGCTCGATTCCGTTGGTCCTAGCAAACAGAACCAAAATGTAGGGGAGCTACGGAGCTCTACCCCGAGACCTACGGACTGCTTATTGATCAAGCGTTTCGAGCCAAGTGGCCATGGCTACCTCTCACATAGCCGATGTGCAATGCCTACCTTGCGGGTGTAGTGAGCTTACCTTGATGCTCGATTGAGTTTCCTCCTCTCTCTCTCTCACTCGGTAGCTCCACAATCCTTGTGACAAGTTCAAGCAACCTCAAGCCCTCTTCGTCGAGCTCCATCCTCCATAGCCGCGCGAGACGAGAGAAGAGAAGAAGTAAAGGAAAGGTGAAGAGAGAAGATGGGGAGCTTCTTCTCCACGATCCCTCACTCTCACACACTCACTCCCTCACACTCCCTCAATCCCTCACTCAAGCACAAGCAAGAAGGTAAGAAGCAAGAGAAGAGGAAGAAGAAGCTTTAGCCACACCCAAGAATGAGCTTCTCATTCACTTTTTAACTTTATATACATGCCCCACCTTTTGGGCGGTCATCTACACTTTTTTACATGGCCGGCCATTCGCCTAGGCCCTCTTTTTCTATTTCCCACCGTTCCCACTCATCCTGTTCCCACTACTACATACAATTTGCACAGGAGTGAGCCCAGCGCTCTTTTTTACAAAGATTCGAAAGCGCCTTCATATCTGATGGCGCGCTTTTACTCTTTTATTTTCTTTTTCATTTTTCGAGGCGGCACCGTTGTTTAAATCTTTCAAATTTTCGGGCTATTTATTGAGGCATTGGATATTTATTTATTATTTTGTATGCGCATGGGCGCACGATTATGTTATTTGTACTTGGACATTGTATTGGGCATGCTAGACTCTTTGGGCACTGCCCATTAGCTTTATTTCTATTTTGTGCTAAAGCAAACTCAAAAGCTAAAAGCTTGCTATTTTGTAATTTGGGCTATTATTTGAGCTTGAAGATGATTAATACATAAAAATACATGCTTTGTGGAGTGCTCACACAAGGCATGGGGGGAGATTGCACCCAATTGGTCTCTTGTTCATGTCGTGCATGCTTTTTACCTTGAGTTTTGTGCAAAAAGTAGAGTTCTTTTGTTCTTGAGGACCTTTCGGCATTCACTACGCGAGCATACATCGTCCGATCTGCGCACCAGTGGTATCAGAGCGAAGCTGAGATCAAGAGCTTCCAATCGCTACCCATCTTGTGCGAAGGCGGAGCTCCTGGAATGATCGAGCTCTACAGTCAATCTTGTCGCGAACGGTCGATACGGGTGGATTCCTGGCGATCAAGAACCTCTGTTTTCATCATTAGATCGCGAAGGACCGGCCTGCAGCAGCGGAGGACCACTCCTACATCCTCACATAGGAGTCGTGGAGTTGCAGAGATAAGTTTTAATTTTCATATCTTCAAAGCTTAAAAACTAAAGCTTACAAAGCTTGGAGAAGCTTAAAAGCTTCTAAAATTCATCGCGACGTATCAGAGGAGTCCGAAATTTGCGTCAGGCTGAAAAAATGTTCCCCCCCTAAATTTTGCCGTTTTTATTCAGTTAAGGCTCTAAGCTAAGTCTCCAAAGCTCTAAATCACACAAGCCTCACAAACTCTGCAAGTACTGCAAAGTCTACAAAGTTCAAGTTCTGCAAGTCTGATAAAGCAACCAGGTTCTGCAAGTCTTCGTACTCTGCAAATCACATAAGTCTGTAACTCTACAAGTCAGACAAGTCATCTGAAGTCAAAACTGACTTCTGCTCAAAACTCATAGAAGGGCTGTTCCTGTGTAGAAACTCCGAACTGCAAAGTTGTTCATTGGAAGGTACTGTTCGCATACTCAGATTTGCTAAACCCCTTTCAGCACATGTAGAAGGTCAAAACGCAGATTTTCAAAGATTACAAATCCCGCAATAGCCAAGACGAAGATTGCGAAAGCCACACACAAAAATATATAAGCCTTGTATACCCGATCTTGAGCTGTGCTCATCCCGCTAATTTGATTTTGAGAGTGTGAGGTCTTTTGAGTTTTGCAGGATGACGGAACCACATATGGATGATTTAATGGTTGTAGGCGACCTACCTGAACCTACGATGGAGCAAAAGCTGGACTTAATTATGATGTAGTTGGATGAAGAATGACGAGCTAGGCAAGCATTGCAAGTTCAATTGGCTAATCTACAAAGATCAACTACCGACAAAGAAAAACCACAATCTGAAGATCTTATTCGACGTACCATCGACGCGACTCCTCTCAAAGCTCAATCCATCTGCAAGGAAAAAAAGATAAGTAAAAGAAATTTCAAATTTCGTACTTTCAATGGCACTCGAGAGAGAAAAACTGTTCTTGCATTCATCAGTCAGTTTGATGACTACTTTCATGAGGAAACATATGCAGAAAAAGATAAAATCAAGTGTGTCACTAATCATTTAGTGGATAGAGCATCTCTTTGGTGGACCGTGGTTCATAAAAGTATAGATTGTCCCACTACCTGGGAGAATTTCAAGAAGAAGTTTATGTAGAATTTCCTTTCTCCACAATTTCATGAAAAAGCCATAAAGCAATGGGACCTTCTTCAGCAACGAGATCATGAGCCTATTCCTCAGTACACCGAATGCTTTTGGAATGCATTACTCCAGTTACGCATGCTTGAAGACATACCTGAAGCGACACACAAGCGCAAGTATATGTCTGGACTAATTGGGCATTACTACGCTGAAGTTAATATGTTCAAGCTTGCAACTCTTGAAGATGCAATTTCATTAGCTCATGACATTGAAGACAAGCTTCGAGGAAGAGACAAGCGTCCACAGCAATTCCAAACCAATGATAACTATGGATCTAAGCAATTAAACTCAAATTTTAGAAGATTTAATCAAGGTTGTTTTCCTTCATCATCTTTTCGTAAAACTTGGGCAAAACCACCTGCTTTACCATCCAATGCCAATCAAAACCCCAAGCCTATTCCACAGCCAAATCCTAATATTCCTAGACTTCCTGCCATTGCAAACAATGTAACCAAAGCCAAACCTATAGTGTGTTATAAATGCCACCAACCTAGACATCTAGCAGCAAATTGCCATTCGAAGAAACCACATGTCCATATCAACTACCTTGGAGCAATGGAAGATGAAGAACATGAAGAAATGCTTGATTTCAAGGAAGATGAGGATGACATTACTACTCCTTCGGATAATTTACTAGGTATGCCAACTCTACATTCTTTATTGACAATGAAATGTTTAGTGCATGGAAAGGAAAATATTATTTTGCATGATGATGGAAGTACTCATGATTTTATTTCTGCAAAAGTAGTGAAAGAATTGAAGTTACAGACTGTACCTACGCATTACCACATTAAAGCAGCATTCTTAGGTACTAGGTATAATGGAACACAGGAAGTGCATGATTTAGAAATTCAAATTGGTCAATACACTGAAAGAAGGAATTTTCTAGTTGTACCATTATAGTCCAGTGATATTATTTTAGGTATGCCTTGGCGTCATCAGCATAACCCTGATATAGATTATTCCACACATTCAATTAATATTCAATTTCAAGGAAAACATATTACATTGTCTGGTATGCATGCATCTAATGCTTTTCCACTGCTTTCGCATACTCAAGCTAAATGTGCATTACGCAAAAGTAGTAAATCCTATCTCATTTGGGTGAATGAATTGCAAGTTAAAGAAAACCATACGCACCCTAGGCATAAAGAATTCCTTGCACACTTTAAAAACTGTTTTGTAGAAGATCTACCACCTGGTTTACCTCCTTCACGTCCAGACGACCATAAAATAGATTTGATTCGTGGTACACAACCACCTTGTAAAGCACCATATAGGCATAACCAGACAGAGCAAAAAGAAATTCAAAGTCAAGTTGAGGAATTACTAAATAGAGGATTGATTAGACCTAGTAGTTCTCCATTTGGTGCACCTGTTCTGTTAGTAAAGAAGAAAAATAATACCTATCGTATGTGCATTGACTATCGAGCTTTAAATAAGATCACAGTAAAGAATAGGTATCCAATTCCTAGAGTTGATGACCTTATGGATAAACTGCAAGGTTCTGCCATATTTAGTAAAATAGACCTTAAATCTGGTTATCATCAGGTAAGATTAGATAAGTCTGACATATTCAAGACTGCATTTAGGACACAATTTGGTCATTATGAATTTTTAGTGATGCCTTTCGGATTGACTAATGCACCTGCTACATTTAGTAGAATGATGAACCGTATATTTTTGAAATATCAGCATTGTGTTATTGTATTCTTTGATGATATTTTGGTGTTTAGTCAAAATGAGAAAGAACATTATGAGCATTTGTCATTGGTTTTCCAATTATTAAAAGATAATCAACTGTATGCCAATCCGAAAAAGAGTGAGTTCTTTAAAATAGAAATTGAGTATTTAGGTCATATTGTATTATCTGAAGGTATTAAAGTTGACCCTAAGAAAATAGAAGCAATATTGAATTGGCCTATACCTAAAAATGTGCATGAGTTACAATCATTCCTAGGTCTTGCTAGTTTCTACAAGAAGTTTGTGCGTAATTTTTCATTACTTGCTTTGTCTTTGACCAAACTTTTGAAGAAATGTATTGTTTATCATTGGTCTGATAATCAGCAGAAATCCTTTGACTTATTGAAACATGCATTAACCCATGCTCATGTTTTACAACTGCCTGATTTTAATAGACCATTCTTTTTAGTAGTGACTGATGCTAGCGGATCTGGAATAGGAGCCGTACTTATGGAGGACAATCATCCTATAGCCTATTCTAGTTGTAAACTGAAACCCTCCGAACTTAAATATTCCACATATGACAAAGAATTATTAGATGTTGTACAAGCTTTAAGACAATGGAAACACTACTTAATGGGCTCTGAATTTATGATTAAGACCGATCAACAAAGTATTAGACATTTACTTAGCCAACCTCAAATATCTGACCGACATATCAAATGGGTAGCATTTATTTAGAGTTTTCATCCTATAATTCAATATCAACCAGGTAAAGAAAATGTAGTGGCCGATGCATTAAGTAGAAGACCTGCCATTCATAATATTTATGTTATATCTTTTGATTCTTTAAATCCTATGAAAGATACTTATCATCAGGACATTACTTTTCATGCTGATTGGAATAAATTAGTTAGAAATAACTGGATTCCTATTGATTCACTGTCTTATAATGATGGATTCATGTTTTATGAAAAGAGATTATGTGTTACAGTTCCATTCAGATCTTTTGTTTTGAATGAGATTCATTGTCCTCCATATCAAGGTCATAGAGGTCAGCACTTCACAATCTCTCGCAGCTCTCTCCCTCTCTCGCTCTCTCTCGGGCTCTCAGGCGCACAGTCTTCTCAAAAGACATGGTGTCAAATGTGGGTACCCTAGTCTCCTGGGCCTCTTATTACCTCCCTTAGTCTGTTGTAGACTTAGAGACTATTCTCATACACTCCACCAGCCAGATGTCTGAATCTGCACCCCAACTTCCCTATCTCCCATAGCAGCAGAACCCTTCTGTTCCCTTGTTTTTCCTATCCTACCCTTAACCTATTGCAACAAAAATCAGAAACAGAAATTAAGACAGACGGTCCTACTCTAACATTCAACAGCAAATCAAAATACTTACTTGCTCCAGGGATTAAAACCTCCTAATCCTCCTAACTATCTCTAGCACCGGTTCAGGCTGCAAACCCCACTGCCATGCTCGATTTGATGCGCGTGGCGCTCAAGGCTCGATTCCGTTGGTCCTAGCAAACAGAACCAAAATGTAGGGGAGCTACGGAGCTCTACCCCGAGACCTACGGACTGCTTATTGATCAAGCGTTTCGAGCCAAGTGGCCATGGCTACCTCTCACATAGCCGATGTGCAATGCCTACCTTGCGGGTGTAGTGAGCTTACCTTGATGCTCGATTGAGTTTCCTCCTCTCTCTCTCTCACTCGGTAGCTCCACAATCCTTGTGACAAGTTCAAGCAACCTCAAGCCCTCTTCGTCGAGCTCCATCCTCCATAGCCGCGCGAGACGAGAGAAGAGAAGAAGTAAAGGAAAGGTGAAGAGAGAAGATGGGGAGCTTCTTCTCCACGATCCCTCACTCTCACACACTCACTCCCTCACACTCCCTCAATCCCTCACTCAAGCACAAGCAAGAAGGTAAGAAGCAAGAGAAGAGGAAGAAGAAGCTTTAGCCACACCCAAGAATGAGCTTCTCATTCACTTTTTAACTTTATATACATGCCCCACCTTTTGGGCGGTCATCTACACTTTTTTACATGGCCGGCCATTCGCCTAGGCCCTCTTTTTCTATTTCCCACCGTTCCCACTCATCCTGTTCCCACTACTACATACAATTTGCACAGGAGTGAGCCCAGCGCTCTTTTTTACAAAGATTCGAAAGCGCCTTCATATCTGATGGCGCGCTTTTACTCTTTTATTTTCTTTTTCATTTTTCGAGGCGGCACCGTTGTTTAAATCTTTCAAATTTTCGGGCTATTTATTGAGGCATTGGATATTTATTTATTATTTTGTATGCGCATGGGCGCACGATTATGTTATTTGTACTTGGACATTGTATTGGGCATGCTAGACTCTTTGGGCACTGCCCATTAGCTTTATTTCTATTTTGTGCTAAAGCAAACTCAAAAGCTAAAAGCTTGCTATTTTGTAATTTGGGCTATTATTTGAGCTTGAAGATGATTAATACATAAAAATACATGCTTTGTGGAGTGCTCACACAAGGCATGGGGGGAGATTGCACCCAATTGGTCTCTTGTTCATGTCGTGCATGCTTTTTACCTTGAGTTTTGTGCAAAAAGTAGAGTTCTTTTGTTCTTGAGGACCTTTCGGCATTCACTACGCGAGCATACATCGTCCGATCTGCGCACCAGTGGTATCAGAGCGAAGCTGAGATCAAGAGCTTCCAATCGCTACCCATCTTGTGCGAAGGCGGAGCTCCTGGAATGATCGAGCTCTACAGTCAATCTTGTCGCGAACGGTCGATACGGGTGGATTCCTGGCGATCAAGAACCTCTGTTTTCATCATTAGATCGCGAAGGACCGGCCTGCAGCAGCGGAGGACCACTCCTACATCCTCACATAGGAGTCGTGGAGTTGCAGAGATAAGTTTTAATTTTCATATCTTCAAAGCTTAAAAACTAAAGCTTACAAAGCTTGGAGAAGCTTAAAAGCTTCTAAAATTCATCGCGACGTATCAGAGGAGTCCGAAATTTGCGTCAGGCTGAAAAAATGTTCCCCCCCTAAATTTTGCCGTTTTTATTCAGTTAAGGCTCTAAGCTAAGTCTCCAAAGCTCTAAATCACACAAGCCTCACAAACTCTGCAAGTACTGCAAAGTCTACAAAGTTCAAGTTCTGCAAGTCTGATAAAGCAACCAGGTTCTGCAAGTCTTCGTACTCTGCAAATCACATAAGTCTGTAACTCTACAAGTCAGACAAGTCATCTGAAGTCAAAACTGACTTCTGCTCAAAACTCATAGAAGGGCTGTTCCTGTGTAGAAACTCCGAACTGCAAAGTTGTTCATTGGAAGGTACTGTTCGCATACTCAGATTTGCTAAACCCCTTTCAGCACATGTAGAAGGTCAAAACGCAGATTTTCAAAGATTACAAATCCCGCAATAGCCAAGACGAAGATTGCGAAAGCCACACACAAAAATATATAAGCCTTGTATACCCGATCTTGAGCTGTGCTCATCCCGCTAATTTGATTTTGAGAGTGTGAGGTCTTTTGAGTTTTGCAGGATGACGGAACCACATATGGATGATTTAATGGTTGTAGGCGACCTACCTGAACCTACGATGGAGCAAAAGCTGGACTTAATTATGATGTAGTTGGATGAAGAATGACGAGCTAGGCAAGCATTGCAAGTTCAATTGGCTAATCTACAAAGATCAACTACCGACAAAGAAAAACCACAATCTGAAGATCTTATTCGACGTACCATCGACGCGACTCCTCTCAAAGCTCAATCCATCTGCAAGGAAAAAAAGATAAGTAAAAGAAATTTCAAATTTCGTACTTTCAATGGCACTCGAGAGAGAAAAACTGTTCTTGCATTCATCAGTCAGTTTGATGACTACTTTCATGAGGAAACATATGCAGAAAAAGATAAAATCAAGTGTGTCACTAATCATTTAGTGGATAGAGCATCTCTTTGGTGGACCGTGGTTCATAAAAGTATAGATTGTCCCACTACCTGGGAGAATTTCAAGAAGAAGTTTATGTAGAATTTCCTTTCTCCACAATTTCATGAAAAAGCCATAAAGCAATGGGACCTTCTTCAGCAACGAGATCATGAGCCTATTCCTCAGTACACCGAATGCTTTTGGAATGCATTACTCCAGTTACGCATGCTTGAAGACATACCTGAAGCGACACACAAGCGCAAGTATATGTCTGGACTAATTGGGCATTACTACGCTGAAGTTAATATGTTCAAGCTTGCAACTCTTGAAGATGCAATTTCATTAGCTCATGACATTGAAGACAAGCTTCGAGGAAGAGACAAGCGTCCACAGCAATTCCAAACCAATGATAACTATGGATCTAAGCAATTAAACTCAAATTTTAGAAGATTTAATCAAGGTTGTTTTCCTTCATCATCTTTTCGTAAAACTTGGGCAAAACCACCTGCTTTACCATCCAATGCCAATCAAAACCCCAAGCCTATTCCACAGCCAAATCCTAATATTCCTAGACTTCCTGCCATTGCAAACAATGTAACCAAAGCCAAACCTATAGTGTGTTATAAATGCCACCAACCTAGACATCTAGCAGCAAATTGCCATTCGAAGAAACCACCTGTCCATATCAACTACCTTGGAGCAATGGAAGATGAAGAACATGAAGAAATGCTTGATTTCAAGGAAGATGAGGATGACATTACTACTCCTTCGGATAATTTACTAGGTATGCCAACTCTACATTCTTTATTGACAATGAAATGTTTAGTGCATGGAAAGGAAAATATTATTTTGCATGATGATGGAAGTACTCATGATTTTATTTCTGCAAAAGTAGTGAAAGAATTGAAGTTACAGACTGTACCTACGCATTACCACATTAAAGCAGCATTCTTAGGTACTAGGTATAATGGAACACAGGAAGTGCATGATTTAGAAATTCAAATTGGTCAATACACTGAAAGAAGGAATTTTCTAGTTGTACCATTATAGTCCAGTGATATTATTTTAGGTATGCCTTGGCGTCATCAGCATAACCCTGATATAGATTATTCCACACATTCAATTAATATTCAATTTCAAGGAAAACATATTACATTGTCTGGTATGCATGCATCTAATGCTTTTCCACTGCTTTCGCATACTCAAGCTAAATGTGCATTACGCAAAAGTAGTAAATCCTATCTCATTTGGGTGAATGAATTGCAAGTTAAAGAAAACCATACGCACCCTAGGCATAAAGAATTCCTTGCACACTTTAAAAACTGTTTTGTAGAAGATCTACCACCTGGTTTACCTCCTTCACGTCCAGACGACCATAAAATAGATTTGATTCGTGGTACACAACCACCTTGTAAAGCACCATATAGGCATAACCAGACAGAGCAAAAAGAAATTCAAAGTCAAGTTGAGGAATTACTAAATAGAGGATTGATTAGACCTAGTAGTTCTCCATTTGGTGCACCTGTTCTGTTAGTAAAGAAGAAAAATAATACCTATCGTATGTGCATTGACTATCGAGCTTTAAATAAGATCACAGTAAAGAATAGGTATCCAATTCCTAGAGTTGATGACCTTATGGATAAACTGCAAGGTTCTGCCATATTTAGTAAAATAGACCTTAAATCTGGTTATCATCAGGTAAGATTAGATAAGTCTGACATATTCAAGACTGCATTTAGGACACAATTTGGTCATTATGAATTTTTAGTGATGCCTTTCGGATTGACTAATGCACCTGCTACATTTAGTAGAATGATGAACCGTATATTTTTGAAATATCAGCATTGTGTTATTGTATTCTTTGATGATATTTTGGTGTTTAGTCAAAATGAGAAAGAACATTATGAGCATTTGTCATTGGTTTTCCAATTATTAAAAGATAATCAACTGTATGCCAATCCGAAAAAGAGTGAGTTCTTTAAAATAGAAATTGAGTATTTAGGTCATATTGTATTATCTGAAGGTATTAAAGTTGACCCTAAGAAAATAGAAGCAATATTGAATTGGCCTATACCTAAAAATGTGCATGAGTTACAATCATTCCTAGGTCTTGCTAGTTTCTACAAGAAGTTTGTGCGTAATTTTTCATTACTTGCTTTGTCTTTGACCAAACTTTTGAAGAAATGTATTGTTTATCATTGGTCTGATAATCAGCAGAAATCCTTTGACTTATTGAAACATGCATTAACCCATGCTCATGTTTTACAACTGCCTGATTTTAATAGACCATTCTTTTTAGTAGTGACTGATGCTAGCGGATCTGGAATAGGAGCCGTACTTATGGAGGACAATCATCCTATAGCCTATTCTAGTTGTAAACTGAAACCCTCCGAACTTAAATATTCCACATATGACAAAGAATTATTAGATGTTGTACAAGCTTTAAGACAATGGAAACACTACTTAATGGGCTCTGAATTTATGATTAAGACCGATCAACAAAGTATTAGACATTTACTTAGCCAACCTCAAATATCTGACCGACATATCAAATGGGTAGCATTTATTTAGAGTTTTCATCCTATAATTCAATATCAACCAGGTAAAGAAAATGTAGTGGCCGATGCATTAAGTAGAAGACCTGCCATTCATAATATTTATGTTATATCTTTTGATTCTTTAAATCCTATGAAAGATACTTATCATCAGGACATTACTTTTCATGCTGATTGGAATAAATTAGTTAGAAATAACTGGATTCCTATTGATTCACTGTCTTATAATGATGGATTCATGTTTTATGAAAAGAGATTATGTGTTACAGTTCCATTCAGATCTTTTGTTTTGAATGAGATTCATTGTCCTCCATATCAAGGTCATAGAGGTCAGCACTTCACAATCTCTCGCAGCTCTCTCCCTCTCTCGCTCTCTCTCGGGCTCTCAGGCGCACAGTCTTCTCAAAAGACATGGTGTCAAATGTGGGTACCCTAGTCTCCTGGGCCTCTTATTACCTCCCTTAGTCTGTTGTAGACTTAGAGACTATTCTCATACACTCCACCAGCCAGATGTCTGAATCTGCACCCCAACTTCCCTATCTCCCATAGCAGCAGAACCCTTCTGTTCCCTTGTTTTTCCTATCCTACCCTTAACCTATTGCAACAAAAATCAGAAACAGAAATTAAGACAGACGGTCCTACTCTAACATTCAACAGCAAATCAAAATACTTACTTGCTCCAGGGATTAAAACCTCCTAATCCTCCTAACTATCTCTAGCACCGGTTCAGGCTGCAAACCCCACTGCCATGCTCGATTTGATGCGCGTGGCGCTCAAGGCTCGATTCCGTTGGTCCTAGCAAACAGAACCAAAATGTAGGGGAGCTACGGAGCTCTACCCCGAGACCTACGGACTGCTTATTGATCAAGCGTTTCGAGCCAAGTGGCCATGGCTACCTCTCACATAGCCGATGTGCAATGCCTACCTTGCGGGTGTAGTGAGCTTACCTTGATGCTCGATTGAGTTTCCTCCTCTCTCTCTCTCACTCGGTAGCTCCACAATCCTTGTGACAAGTTCAAGCAACCTCAAGCCCTCTTCGTCGAGCTCCATCCTCCATAGCCGCGCGAGACGAGAGAAGAGAAGAAGTAAAGGAAAGGTGAAGAGAGAAGATGGGGAGCTTCTTCTCCACGATCCCTCACTCTCACACACTCACTCCCTCACACTCCCTCAATCCCTCACTCAAGCACAAGCAAGAAGGTAAGAAGCAAGAGAAGAGGAAGAAGAAGCTTTAGCCACACCCAAGAATGAGCTTCTCATTCACTTTTTAACTTTATATACATGCCCCACCTTTTGGGCGGTCATCTACACTTTTTTACATGGCCGGCCATTCGCCTAGGCCCTCTTTTTCTATTTCCCACCGTTCCCACTCATCCTGTTCCCACTACTACATACAATTTGCACAGGAGTGAGCCCAGCGCTCTTTTTTACAAAGATTCGAAAGCGCCTTCATATCTGATGGCGCGCTTTTACTCTTTTATTTTCTTTTTCATTTTTCGAGGCGGCACCGTTGTTTAAATCTTTCAAATTTTCGGGCTATTTATTGAGGCATTGGATATTTATTTATTATTTTGTATGCGCATGGGCGCACGATTATGTTATTTGTACTTGGACATTGTATTGGGCATGCTAGACTCTTTGGGCACTGCCCATTAGCTTTATTTCTATTTTGTGCTAAAGCAAACTCAAAAGCTAAAAGCTTGCTATTTTGTAATTTGGGCTATTATTTGAGCTTGAAGATGATTAATACATAAAAATACATGCTTTGTGGAGTGCTCACACAAGGCATGGGGGGAGATTGCACCCAATTGGTCTCTTGTTCATGTCGTGCATGCTTTTTACCTTGAGTTTTGTGCAAAAAGTAGAGTTCTTTTGTTCTTGAGGACCTTTCGGCATTCACTACGCGAGCATACATCGTCCGATCTGCGCACCAGTGGTATCAGAGCGAAGCTGAGATCAAGAGCTTCCAATCGCTACCCATCTTGTGCGAAGGCGGAGCTCCTGGAATGATCGAGCTCTACAGTCAATCTTGTCGCGAACGGTCGATACGGGTGGATTCCTGGCGATCAAGAACCTCTGTTTTCATCATTAGATCGCGAAGGACCGGCCTGCAGCAGCGGAGGACCACTCCTACATCCTCACATAGGAGTCGTGGAGTTGCAGAGATAAGTTTTAATTTTCATATCTTCAAAGCTTAAAAACTAAAGCTTACAAAGCTTGGAGAAGCTTAAAAGCTTCTAAAATTCATCGCGACGTATCAGAGGAGTCCGAAATTTGCGTCAGGCTGAAAAAATGTTCCCCCCCTAAATTTTGCCGTTTTTATTCAGTTAAGGCTCTAAGCTAAGTCTCCAAAGCTCTAAATCACACAAGCCTCACAAACTCTGCAAGTACTGCAAAGTCTACAAAGTTCAAGTTCTGCAAGTCTGATAAAGCAACCAGGTTCTGCAAGTCTTCGTACTCTGCAAATCACATAAGTCTGTAACTCTACAAGTCAGACAAGTCATCTGAAGTCAAAACTGACTTCTGCTCAAAACTCATAGAAGGGCTGTTCCTGTGTAGAAACTCCGAACTGCAAAGTTGTTCATTGGAAGGTACTGTTCGCATACTCAGATTTGCTAAACCCCTTTCAGCACATGTAGAAGGTCAAAACGCAGATTTTCAAAGATTACAAATCCCGCAATAGCCAAGACGAAGATTGCGAAAGCCACACACAAAAATATATAAGCCTTGTATACCCGATCTTGAGCTGTGCTCATCCCGCTAATTTGATTTTGAGAGTGTGAGGTCTTTTGAGTTTTGCAGGATGACGGAACCACATATGGATGATTTAATGGTTGTAGGCGACCTACCTGAACCTACGATGGAGCAAAAGCTGGACTTAATTATGATGTAGTTGGATGAAGAATGACGAGCTAGGCAAGCATTGCAAGTTCAATTGGCTAATCTACAAAGATCAACTACCGACAAAGAAAAACCACAATCTGAAGATCTTATTCGACGTACCATCGACGCGACTCCTCTCAAAGCTCAATCCATCTGCAAGGAAAAAAAGATAAGTAAAAGAAATTTCAAATTTCGTACTTTCAATGGCACTCGAGAGAGAAAAACTGTTCTTGCATTCATCAGTCAGTTTGATGACTACTTTCATGAGGAAACATATGCAGAAAAAGATAAAATCAAGTGTGTCACTAATCATTTAGTGGATAGAGCATCTCTTTGGTGGACCGTGGTTCATAAAAGTATAGATTGTCCCACTACCTGGGAGAATTTCAAGAAGAAGTTTATGTAGAATTTCCTTTCTCCACAATTTCATGAAAAAGCCATAAAGCAATGGGACCTTCTTCAGCAACGAGATCATGAGCCTATTCCTCAGTACACCGAATGCTTTTGGAATGCATTACTCCAGTTACGCATGCTTGAAGACATACCTGAAGCGACACACAAGCGCAAGTATATGTCTGGACTAATTGGGCATTACTACGCTGAAGTTAATATGTTCAAGCTTGCAACTCTTGAAGATGCAATTTCATTAGCTCATGACATTGAAGACAAGCTTCGAGGAAGAGACAAGCGTCCACAGCAATTCCAAACCAATGATAACTATGGATCTAAGCAATTAAACTCAAATTTTAGAAGATTTAATCAAGGTTGTTTTCCTTCATCATCTTTTCGTAAAACTTGGGCAAAACCACCTGCTTTACCATCCAATGCCAATCAAAACCCCAAGCCTATTCCACAGCCAAATCCTAATATTCCTAGACTTCCTGCCATTGCAAACAATGTAACCAAAGCCAAACCTATAGTGTGTTATAAATGCCACCAACCTAGACATCTAGCAGCAAATTGCCATTCGAAGAAACCACCTGTCCATATCAACTACCTTGGAGCAATGGAAGATGAAGAACATGAAGAAATGCTTGATTTCAAGGAAGATGAGGATGACATTACTACTCCTTCGAATAATTTACTAGGTATGCCAACTCTACATTCTTTATTGACAATGAAATGTTTAGTGCATGGAAAGGAAAATATTATTTTGCATGATGATGGAAGTACTCATGATTTTATTTCTGCAAAAGTAGTGAAAGAATTGAAGTTACAGACTGTACCTACGCATTACCACATTAAAGCAGCATTCTTAGGTACTAGGTATAATGGAACACAGGAAGTGCATGATTTAGAAATTCAAATTGGTCAATACACTGAAAGAAGGAATTTTCTAGTTGTACCATTATAGTCCAGTGATATTATTTTAGGTATGCCTTGGCGTCATCAGCATAACCCTGATATAGATTATTCCACACATTCAATTAATATTCAATTTCAAGGAAAACATATTACATTGTCTGGTATGCATGCATCTAATGCTTTTCCACTGCTTTCGCATACTCAAGCTAAATGTGCATTACGCAAAAGTAGTAAATCCTATCTCATTTGGGTGAATGAATTGCAAGTTAAAGAAAACCATACGCACCCTAGGCATAAAGAATTCCTTGCACACTTTAAAAACTGTTTTGTAGAAGATCTACCACCTGGTTTACCTCCTTCACGTCCAGACGACCATAAAATAGATTTGATTCCTGGTACACAACCACCTTGTAAAGCACCATATAGGCATAACCAGACAGAGCAAAAAGAAATTCAAAGTCAAGTTGAGGAATTACTAAATAGAGGATTGATTAGACCTAGTAGTTCTCCATTTGGTGCACCTGTTCTGTTAGTAAAGAAGAAAAATAATACCTATCGTATGTGCATTGACTATCGAGCTTTAAATAAGATCACAGTAAAGAATAGGTATCCAATTCCTAGAGTTGATGACCTTATGGATAAACTGCAAGGTTCTGCCATATTTAGTAAAATAGACCTTAAATCTGGTTATCATCAGGTAAGATTAGATAAGTCTGACATATTCAAGACTGCATTTAGGACACAATTTGGTCATTATGAATTTTTAGTGATGCCTTTCGGATTGACTAATGCACCTGCTACATTTAGTAGAATGATGAACCGTATATTTTTGAAATATCAGCATTGTGTTATTGTATTCTTTGATGATATTTTGGTGTTTAGTCAAAATGAGAAAGAACATTATGAGCATTTGTCATTGGTTTTCCAATTATTAAAAGATAATCAACTGTATGCCAATCCGAAAAAGAGTGAGTTCTTTAAAATAGAAATTGAGTATTTAGGTCATATTGTATTATCTGAAGGTATTAAAGTTGACCCTAAGAAAATAGAAGCAATATTGAATTGGCCTATACCTAAAAATGTGCATGAGTTACAATCATTCCTAGGTCTTGCTAGTTTCTACAAGAAGTTTGTGCGTAATTTTTCATTACTTGCTTTGTCTTTGACCAAACTTTTGAAGAAATGTATTGTTTATCATTGGTCTGATAATCAGCAGAAATCCTTTGACTTATTGAAACATGCATTAACCCATGCTCATGTTTTACAACTGCCTGATTTTAATAGACCATTCTTTTTAGTAGTGACTGATGCTAGCGGATCTGGAATAGGAGCCGTACTTATGGAGGACAATCATCCTATAGCCTATTCTAGTTGTAAACTGAAACCCTCCGAACTTAAATATTCCACATATGACAAAGAATTATTAGATGTTGTACAAGCTTTAAGACAATGGAAACACTACTTAATGGGCTCTGAATTTATGATTAAGACCGATCAACAAAGTATTAGACATTTACTTAGCCAACCTCAAATATCTGACCGACATATCAAATGGGTAGCATTTATTTAGAGTTTTCATCCTATAATTCAATATCAACCAGGTAAAGAAAATGTAGTGGCCGATGCATTAAGTAGAAGACCTGCCATTCATAATATTTATGTTATATCTTTTGATTCTTTAAATCCTATGAAAGATACTTATCATCAGGACATTACTTTTCATGCTGATTGGAATAAATTAGTTAGAAATAACTGGATTCCTATTGATTCACTGTCTTATAATGATGGATTCATGTTTTATGAAAAGAGATTATGTGTTACAGTTCCATTCAGATCTTTTGTTTTGAATGAGATTCATTGTCCTCCATATCAAGGTCATAGAGGTCAGCACTTCACAATCTCTCGCAGCTCTCTCCCTCTCTCGCTCTCTCTCGGGCTCTCAGGCGCACAGTCTTCTCAAAAGACATGGTGTCAAATGTGGGTACCCTAGTCTCCTGGGCCTCTTATTACCTCCCTTAGTCTGTTGTAGACTTAGAGACTATTCTCATACACTCCACCAGCCAGATGTCTGAATCTGCACCCCAACTTCCCTATCTCCCATAGCAGCAGAACCCTTCTGTTCCCTTGTTTTTCCTATCCTACCCTTAACCGAGCATACATGTTTGAAGTAGGTTAACAGCGCACATAATCTCAATAACTCCCAAGAAAAAGCTAATTTCAAGAAAATTCCCGCGAAGGCCGATCGGTTTCGACCTGGTCTACAAAGTTGCAGAAGAAACTTTTTTCAAATTCCTCACGGATTTGAAGTTACGAAGGCGCAGACTGCTGGCTACATGCAATTTTCTTCTCTCTTTCAGCACACCAACTTTCCACTCTATCCTTCTTGTAAATATATTATAATAATGTGCTTTGGCCACCCACCTCTTGTAATCTAGCTCCATTTATCTATTTTGTCTACCACCACCCTTGGCTTCTTGCATGATGACCAAGGTGGGGACTTGTCCCATCCACTATGCTCCATATTTTCAAAGATGCCATACATCATCTAGGATTATGTTAATCAAGAAGATTAGCTTAATCTAATCCCTCATGGAGGCTATATAAAGAGCCCATGGAGGGAGGGGAAGGAGGACAATGACAAGTCCATGAGAGCATTCTAGAATACCCTCATCTCTTTGAGGGAAGCTATGAGTGAGTTCTTTTATTATGTAGCATAAGAAAAGAGGGAGGAGGGAGAATGACAAGTCCATGAGAGCATTCTAGAATACCCTCATCTCTTTGAGGGAAGCTATGAGTGAGTTCTTTTATTATGTAGCATAAGAAAAGAGGGAGGAGGACAATGACAAGTCCATGAGAGCATTCTAGAATACCCTCATCTCTTTGAGGGAAGCTATGAGTGAGTTCTTTTATTATGTAGCATAAGAAAAGAGGGAGGAGGGAGAATGACAAGTCCATGAGAGCACTCTACAATATCATCATCTCTTTGAGGTAAGCTATGAGTAAGTTCTTTTATTATGTAGCATAATGGCAAGCTTCTTCTACCTCTTCTCCTATTATCTCCCTCTCTTCTCATCTTCTCATTCCATGTAGCATAATGGCAAGCTTCTTCTACCTCTTCTCCTCTTGTCTCCCTCTCTTCTCATCTCTCTCTCTTATATTCCAATATGGTGTCTAGCACATATATTCTCTCTTGTAAATTTGTGTCTTGGTTCTCTTGATTCTCTTTGAGAAAAGGGATGTCCTAGCCCATCCTCCCTTTGGCTAATGGCAAGCTTCTTCTACCTCTTCTCCTCTTATCTCCCTCTCTTCTCATCTCTCTCTCTTATATTCCAATATGGTGTCTAGCACATATATTCTCTCTTGTAAATTTGTGTCTTGGTTCTCTTGATTCTCTTTGAGAAAAGGGATGTCCTAGCCCATCCTCCCTTTGGCTAGGTGGTGCCCCTCTTTAGTTCTCTTAGTGAGGATTGGAGGTTGGATGGGTAAGAGGCAATCCGTTCATCATTTCAGCCCTCATTTTTGGTGCCCCCGCTGAGGAGTTCTCAAGCTATGCTCTACAACTTCCATGAAGAAAGAAACATCTAAGGAGTTGTCCTCTTCTTCAACGAGTGTTTGTCAAGAAATCACTAAGGAGGAATCTTCATCAAACCCTATTCAAGGGATTCGCCGCTCAAGAGTACCGCAATGGTCTCCAAAAGAAGCTCATGAGAAGAAGGATCTTTATCGACAAACGGCACGTATGCGGGTAAAGCAAGTTAATTACACACATCCTTCTTTGCTTCATGAGAAATCTTGCTCTCATCAAGTCTCTACGTCAAGGCATTGTGTTGAGTGCTTGGTGTCTAGTGTAAAGACACTCCCTGCGGAGCTTCGTCTTCAAGTAGTGAAGGCGCTTTCAAATTCGGGGATTAACAAGTTTTTGGAGGGTGAGTTACACATCAATGGTGTGCGGTATTGGCGAGAGGCTACATATGGTGATGCACTTCAACTGCTACTAGCAAGAAGACTCAAAGTAATTGAAAAGATAGCTATCGAAGCCTATGAACTTTACAAGGCTGATGATGGTCACACAAAAGCTACGCTAATTAGTGGTGAGCAAATCCTTCGCATCTCTCGAATGGTGGGATCTAAGAGGCCATAGCTTCAACGACACGCTTCATGAAAGTTTGTAGTGTAAATTTGTAGTTAATGCATAAATGACTACTCCTACTTTCTACAACTTTCAATCGGTTCAAAACATTCGGGTGGATGTGTGCATTAGTAGAAAGATACATTTTCAGCAAAGGTTGGTCTTCTATTTTGGAGCTGAGAGGTTGAGAGAGATCTTGTTGTCTCCTGATCCCATAATACTCCCTATTTTGGATTATAACATCTCATTTAATGTGCACATATTCATTCTACTCTAAGTGTATCCCATGAACCATAGGGACTTGTACGGACCTATCCGTCCACTTGCTAGACAAACCGTGCATATAATCGTTAGCACAAAGATCAGGTTTCAAAATATTATAAGGTGCTTATTGGGCCCTCGTCGTCTTGCTGAGATTAATGCATCTGTAAATCCATTTATTCTACCCTTAATAAGATATGACTTGGGCCTAGACGTGTTCATCTTTATTTTGTATTGAGCTAGATCAACATCTTCCTATCATGGTTTTTCCAAGTTTTTTTGGGCACAAAGGGGAGAAATCTCTGGACTTTTTGGATGACTTAGAAATGGCCTTCCTAGTCACAGGCCGGGATGATGAAGCAACCAAAGTACGGGCCTTCCCTTTAGTTCTAAAGGGTGATGCTCGAGTGTGGTATCAAGCTCTCCCAGAGGCTACAAGGGGTAATTGGGAGAATCTCAAGACCGCATTCATGCACAAGTACCAAGATACAGAGCCACCTGAAGATATTTGGAGACAACTCTTAGATCTTCGCCAAACCATAGCAGGGGAGTACCAAACCTATGAAGGCATGTTTATAAAATTGTGGGATAAATGGACAACATCTTTAGCCGAGGGAGAAAGAGTACCTGATTGCCTTAAGAAAGATTGTTTTCTAGCCGGACTCCATCCTCTACTAAGGGAGAAGGTCAAAGGAAAGTTTCCCACATCCTATGAAGAATCAGTCACTTATGCGAGAGAGAAAGATAGAAAATTGAAGTATCAAGCCCAGTTAAAGGGGGGAGTTGAGCCCGTACAGGTTTTACCAACCATGCAAAGGCCTAGAGAAATAGCAGAGGCCCCACCTGAACCAGAGATACCACAGCAAGAGCTCCTACAACGCATTACTAATCAACTCGAAAGCCTTTCATTAAATTTGGTGCAAGGAGTGCGGCCCCCTCCCCTCATAAATGAAGGCAATCGAGGTCCAAGAAGACAAGAAAGAGAGTATGTTTGCTATAATTGTGGGGAGACTGGCCATGGTATGTACTTTTGCCCTCATCCTAGGCGTTTTCCAGGAAATGGGTTCCAATCAAGAAGGAGGGGACAACAAGTGACACCACCTAGGGAAAGGTTTGTTCCACTGAATCCAAGGCCTCCACCACCAGTTCAAGTTCTCCAGCATCCTCGACCACTTGCAGAGGTGCCGCCCTTGCCTGTTCAACCGCCAGAGAATCATGATGTTAGGATAATTAGTTTAGATGAGAGTGATGTCAAAGGGAAGGCCAAAGTAGTAGAGGTTGAAGCAATGCCGGTGAAGAAAGCCCGAAGAATTGAGAAAATGGAGCCTACACTACCAAAGGAGGTTGAAAATATGGAAGAGGAGGCAGAGTCATCAGTGGCTGCAAAGACACGCACCAGTAAAAAGAGGAGGGCTCGCTCACGCCGACACATTGAGCCAGATGATTTTCCCTTGGGTAAAGGTACTAGAGCTTATGATTTGCTTGCTGATGTGAGGAATCAAGGGCCAAAAATTTCATGGCCACAATTACTACATCTATCTCCAACAGTGCGGCGACAATGGTCAAAGATGGTAAGCATTAGATCCATGAAGAATAGACATGTGAATGCAATCCAGGCTAGAAAGATGAAAGATATTGTACCTCTAGTGGAAGCCGAAATCAATGGGCAGAGAGTGTCAAAGACATATGTGGATGGAGGTGCAGAGATTTGTGTCATGACGGAAAAGTTGATGCATCGTTTGGGATTAGAGGTAAATGAAACTACTAAATTTGGGGCCAAAATGGCTAACAATGTGGTAGTAAATTGTTTGGGAGTTATAAAGAAAGTCAAGGTAAAGGTGTGTGGAGTGCAATTGGAGCTTGACATGTATGTGATGCCAGTGAAGGGGGATGGCTATCCGCTCATTCTTGGGCGACCATGGCTAATGGGAATGAAAGCCAGACAAGATTGGGAGACAGGGGCTCTAGAGCTCAGGCCACAAAAGGGGCTGCATAAAAAATGGAAGAGCACTATCTACAACATGAAGGAGGGCCGACAGGAGGATCTTGTGTTAGAAACCACCGCTGATGAATGGAGTTCCAGCGAGGGTTGGTCATCTATGACAGAGGGAGAGTCTTCTAATGAGGAGGAAGAAAGCTCTCTAGAAGTGATGGGGATTACATTAAAAGGGCCTTCTAGTAGTGAAATTCCGCAGCAGCTTCCAAAGGTCGAGAAGGAGGGGTTAGAAAAAATGTTGGCTAAGGATCTATCAGTTGAGGAGAAGGCAGCCTACATGGAAGTGGTGATAAAACACTCTGCACTTTTTATTTCTGATTATGAACACATCACAGGTGTGACAGCAGTACAACATCACATTAATCTAAAAGAGGGAGCACGGCCAGTGGTGCAGCGACTACGACGATTGGGAGTAGTTCAACAAAACGCTCTACTCACTGAGGTGCAACGACTTTTGAAGGCAGGCTTCATCTATCCAATAGGGGACTCAGAGTGGGTTTCACCTGTGGTGGTGATACCCAAGAAGAATGGAAAATGGAGGATTTGTGTGGATTACAAGCCGCTAAATGCCGCAACTAAGAGAGATCACTTTCCTCTTCCCTTTCAGGATGAAATACTCAACGAGGTGGCCGGGCATGAGAGATACACTGTTTGTGATGGGTATTCAGGTTATTTCCAGATTCGAATAGCTGAGGAGGATCAACAGAAGACCACCTTCATTACACCTTGGGGTTGTTTTGCTTACAAAGTAATGCCATTTGGATTAACAAATGCCCCAGCTACCTTCCAGCGATTCATGAATTATGTCTTCCAGCCATATTTTGGGAAATCCATCAGGGTCTTTATTGATGATTTTTGTATTTATAGTTCTAAGGCTCTACATCTAGGGAAGGTGGATGAAGCTTTCAACCGACTCGCACAAATGGGGGGGCAATTAAACCATGAGAAGTGTCGAATTGGCGAAAGCAGTGTAACTTTGTTAGGGCATGTCGTAAGTGAGAGGGGCATTGAAGCAGATCCAAACAAAGTTAAGGCTCTATTGGCAGTGCCATCACCATCTTCTGTGAAGCAACTAACCTCTTTCATTCAGAAGGTGCGATATATGGGGCGGTTCATTCATCTCCTCTCCCAATTAATATTTCCACTGCAACAGTTAACCCACTCTGAGGAGCTCCTGTGGAGTGACGAAAGCGAAAGGTGCTTTCACGAGGTGAAGAAGGCTCTTAGCACCCTTCCTATAATTTTACAGCCTTGTTGGGATCAAGAGTTTTTTGTCAACCCGAGTTTTGGGGACAATGCTCTAGGGGCAGCACTAATACAAAAGGATGCTAAAACTGGACTAATGAGACCGGTTTACTTTTCTAGTAGAGTAATGACAGCATCAGAACGAGGGTACAAGATGGTCGAGGTAATGGTTTTGTCTCTAATGTTTGCTATAAGAAAGTTTCGTCCTTATCTTCTCCCTAGGCCATTCACAGTGATCACGACAGAAGAGCATTTTCCCTATGCCTTACAGCACATGGATGTTTCAGCTAGAATCGCTAAGTGGGTGATACAACTCCAAGAGTTTGACTACACCTTCAAAGTGGAGGATTCTACTCGAGCTTGCCTAGCTGATTTGTTGACCCATAGATGCCATCAAAAGAAGGAAAATGCGAAGGGAAAGGTAAAAGAGGAGACACCTCCTCTTGAGGAGCCGCCACGGGTGGAGAATGCCCATGCCCTCTACTTTGATGGAGCCTACAAGCGTATTAAAGACAGAGCGGCAGCAGGAATAGTGGTGTTCAGTCCCATAGGTGACAAACTTTATGGAGAAGGTATCAGCTTGGAGGATGTCCATTCTAACAATGAGGCAGAATATCAAGCCTTGCTTTTAGGTTTGAAGTGGTGTCTCTCACATGGTATCACTCGGCTTAATGTTTTTGGGGATTCTATGCTCATTGTTAAGCAAATGAAAGGAATCTGGGCTTGTAAAAATGATAACTTAGCAGTGAAAATGAGGGAAGCTAAAACTCTCATGAGAAAGCTACAGAAAGCCCAAATCTATTTTGTGCCAAGGCGCACAAATGGCGACGCAGATGCTCTAGCAGCTGAAAAATTGAAAGAGGCAATGGTGGGCATCATTGCCGTAAAGCTTCCCTTGTTTCAAGGAAAGTTTCAACTACAAGATGTGCTTTATTTTCTCGAGCAAGGTGAGGCACCTACACATATGAGTAAAAGTGAGAAAAGGTGGCTAGCTACTAAGGCCACTAAATACCGCTTGATAAATGATGTGTTGTATTGCAAAGGAAAGGATGCAGTGCTTAGAAGGGTGCCAACAGCAAAGGAGATTATAGATGTGATTAAGAGCTGCCATGAAGGGGTTTGTGGCGGACATTTTGCTCAAGAAATAACCAGCAGAAAGATTCTCCAAGCCGGTTTTGTGTGGCCTAGTCTACATCGAGATGTGCAACATTGGTGCCGCACTTGTGACGATTGCCAAAAGGCCGGACCAAGGAAGCTAGTGCATGAGGAACAAAATCCCATAACTACATATGGCCCATTTGAGAAATGGGGGATTGATGCAATAGGGCCACTCCCACGAACTCAATCTGGCAAGGAATACATCATAATGGGAGTGGACTACATGACGAGGTGGGCAGAGGCTTCAGCAACTAGTAGGATCACAGCCCAAGAAGTGGGAAAATTTGTGTTTGAAAATATTTGTTGCAGGTTTGGCACACCTTTGGAAATTATCTCTGATCGGGGTCCTGGTTTTAGGGCGAACCTAGTAGGGGAGCTAATGGAAAGGCTAAAAATCAAGCACAGGCATTCTACTCCCTACTATCCACAGTGTAATGGTTTGGTCGAAAAAGTGAATGGGCTGATTTGTAAGATAATTACCAAGCAGGTACACATGCACCCCAAGCACTGGGATAAAAAATTGAATGCAGCTCTTTGGGCCTACAGGACTTCATTTAGAACCTCACTTGGCTATACTCCATTTCACCTCGTCTATGGCCAAGAAGCTTTGCTTCCTATAGAGGTGGAACTGGCCAGTTTGCGTGTTTTAGTAGCCAGTCAAGAGAAGAATCAAGATAAGAAGTTAGAGGAAAGGATCTTGGATCTAGAGAGGCTGGAGTTAGATAGAGAAGCAGCAGTCCAACACTATTCCATGCAGGCTGAAGAGAGGAGGAAGACCTTTAATAAGAAGCTGGCTAGCAAACACATAAGGGAAGGATCACTTGTGCTACGCTATGATAACCGCTTCGATAACAGAAAGGATGCTAAACTTGTGTTCAAGTGGAAAGGGCCATTCATGGTCATAAGGAGATATCCAAATGGCAGCTATAAGCTAGGTGACATGGATGGGAAGGTTCACAAGACAAGGGTAAATGGATGGTGACTGAAGCCTTATTTTCAAAGAAATATGAACACTTTGGAGCAGTCATTCAATGAAGAGCCACCAATGAGGGGGTGTAGTCCTCCTTGCTCTATTGGACCATCATTATCAAGCTAGAGGCATGAATACCTCTAGCCTAAGGGGAGGGCTAATGATCCGGGTTTTTTACAACCCGGATTACTACCACAAAATTTTGGCCAAAGCCCCTATCAAGAGCCTACCATATCACTCTGGGTTTACTCTTCAAGCACTAGGCATGCTACATTGCTTCTCGATTACGATAACTCTAGCAAATGGGGGGAACGAGTTCTTAGGAGGCATGTCAATGTAAAGGGTAAAAGGGATGGTTATCTTAGTGAAGATGAAAAAGGATTACACCTAGGAGTTGAGTGAATGCATGGATTTTTCAAAGGACTAGCCTCCAACTACACATGGGCCCCGTCTGCATCACTAAGATTTGGAATCTATCACCATCATTAGAGGACACCTCACCCTTGCACACAAGTCAATATCCACATCATGGTGTCATTTGGATCTTGCACAAAAGCTTACAAGCATGGACCCTTTTGTCACATGCTTATATGTATTTATATACATATGGGATACTAAAGTCAAAGCAGCTTTTGGAAGCCTTTTTTATAATCTCAATAACTCCCAAGAAAAAGCTAATTTCAAGAAAATTCCCGCGAAGGCCGATCGGTTTCGACCTGGTCTACAAAGTTGCAGAAGAAACTTTTTTCAAATTCCTCACGGATTTGAAGTTACGAAGGCGCAGACTGCTGGCTACATGCAATTTTCTTCTCTCTTTCACCACACCAACTTTCCACTCTATCCTTCTTGTAAATATATTATAATAATGTGCTTTGGCCACCCACCTCTTGTAATCTAGCTCCATTTATCTATTTTGTCTACCACCACCCTTGGCTTCTTGCATGATGACCAAGGTGGGGACTTGTCCCATCCACTATGCTCCATATTTTCAAAGATGCCATACATCATCTAGGATTATGTTAATCAAGAAGATTAGCTTAATCTAATCCCTCATGGAGGCTATATAAAGAGCCCATGGAGGGAGGGGAAGGAGGACAATGACAAGTCCATGAGAGCATTCTAGAATACCCTCATCTCTTTGAGGGAAGCTATGAGTGAGTTCTTTTATTATGTAGCATAAGAAAAGAGGGAGGAGGGAGAATGACAAGTCCATGAGAGCATTCTAGAATACCCTCATCTCTTTGAGGGAAGCTATGAGTGAGTTCTTTTATTATGTAGCATAAGAAAAGAGGGAGGAGGACAATGACAAGTCCATGAGAGCATTCTAGAATACCCTCATCTCTTTGAGGGAAGCTATGAGTGAGTTCTTTTATTATGTAGCATAAGAAAAGAGGGAGGAGGGAGAATGACAAGTCCATGAGAGCACTCTACAATATCATCATCTCTTTGAGGTAAGCTATGAGTAAGTTCTTTTATTATGTAGCATAATGGCAAGCTTCTTCTACCTCTTCTCCTATTATCTCCCTCTCTTCTCATCTTCTCATTCCATGTAGCATAATGGCAAGCTTCTTATACCTCTTCTCCTCTTGTCTCCCTCTCTTCTCATCTCTCTCTCTTATATTCCAATATGGTGTCTAGCACATATATTCTCTCTTGTAAATTTGTGTCTTGGTTCTCTTGATTCTCTTTGAGAAAAGGGATGTCCTAGCCCATCCTCCCTATGGCTAGGTGGTGCCCCTCTTTAGTTCTCTTAATGAGGATTGGAGGTTGGATGGGTAAGAGGCAATCCGTTCATCATTTCAGCCCTCAATACTTATCATCAGGACATTACTTTTCATGCTGATTGGAATAAATTAGTTAGAAATAACTGGATTCCTATTGATTCACTGTCTTATAATGATGGATTCATGTTTTATGAAAAGAGATTATGTGTTACAGTTCCATTCAGATCTTTTGTTTTGAATGAGATTCATTGTCCTCCATATCAAGGTCATAGAGGTCAGCACTTCACAATCTCTCGCAGCTCTCTCCCTCTCTCGCTCTCTCTCGGGCTCTCAGGCGCACAGTCTTCTCAAAAGACATGGTGTCAAATGTGGGTACCCTAGTCTCCTGGGCCTCTTATTACCTCCCTTAGTCTGTTGTAGACTTAGAGACTATTCTCATACACTCCACCAGCCAGATGTCTGAATCTGCACCCCAACTTCCCTATCTCCCATAGCAGCAGAACCCTTCTGTTCCCTTGTTTTTCCTATCCTACCCTTAACCTATTGCAACAAAAATCAGAAACAGAAATTAAGACAGATGGTCCTACTCTAACATTCAACAGCAAATCAAAATACTTACTTGCTCCAGGGATTAAAACCTCCTAATCCTCCTAACTATCTCTAGCACCGGTTCAGGCTGCAAACCCCACTGCCATGCTCGATTTGATGCGCGTGGCGCTCAAGGCTCGATTCCGTTGGTCCTAGCAAACAGAACCAAAATGTAGGGGAGCTACGGAGCTCTACCCCGAGACCTACGGACTGCTTATTGATCAAGCGTTTCGAGCCAAGTGGCCATGGCTACCTCTCACATAGCCGATGTGCAATGCCTACCTTGCGGGTGTAGTGAGCTTACCTTGATGCTCGATTGAGTTTCCTCCTCTCTCTCTCTCACTCGGTAGCTCCACAATCCTTGTGACAAGTTCAAGCAACCTCAAGCCCTCTTCGTCGAGCTCCATCCTCCATAGCCGCGCGAGACGAGAGAAGAGAAGAAGTAAAGGAAAGGTGAAGAGAGAAGATGGGGAGCTTCTTCTCCACGATCCCTCACTCTCACACACTCACTCCCTCACACTCCCTCAATCCCTCACTCAAGCACAAGCAAGAAGGTAAGAAGCAAGAGAAGAGGAAGAAGAAGCTTTAGCCACACCCAAGAATGAGCTTCTCATTCACTTTTTAACTTTATATACATGCCCCACCTTTTGGGCGGTCATCTACACTTTTTTACATGGCCGGCCATTCGCCTAGGCCCTCTTTTTCTATTTCCCACCGTTCCCACTCATCCTGTTCCCACTACTACATACAATTTGCACAGGAGTGAGCCCAGCGCTCTTTTTTACAAAGATTCGAAAGCGCCTTCATATCTGATGGCGCGCTTTTACTCTTTTATTTTCTTTTTCATTTTTCGAGGCGGCACCGTTGTTTAAATCTTTCAAATTTTCGGGCTATTTATTGAGGCATTGGATATTTATTTATTATTTTGTATGCGCATGGGCGCACGATTATGTTATTTGTACTTGGACATTGTATTGGGCATGCTAGACTCTTTGGGCACTGCCCATTAGCTTTATTTCTATTTTGTGCTAAAGCAAACTCAAAAGCTAAAAGCTTGCTATTTTGTAATTTGGGCTATTATTTGAGCTTGAAGATGATTAATACATAAAAATACATGCTTTGTGGAGTGCTCACACAAGGCATGGAGGGAGATTGCACCCAATTGGTCTCTTGTTCATGTCGTGCATGCTTTTTACCTTGAGTTTTGTGCAAAAAGTAGAGTTCTTTTGTTCTTGAGGACCTTTCGGCATTCACTACGCGAGCATACATCGTCCGATCTGCGCACCAGTGGTATCAGAGCGAAGCTGAGATCAAGAGCTTCCAATCGCTACCCATCTTGTGCGAAGGCGGAGCTCCTGGAATGATCGATCTCTATAGTCAATCTTGTCGCGAACGGTCGATACGGGTGGATTCCTGGCGATCAAGAACCTCTGTTTTCATCATTAGATCGCGAAGGACCGGCCTGCAGCAGCGGAGGACCACTCCTACATCCTCACATAGGAGTCGTGGAGTTGCAGAGATAAGTTTTAATTTTCATATCTTCAAAGCTTAAAAACTAAAGCTTACAAAGCTTGGAGAAGCTTAAAAGCTTCTAAAATTCATCGCGACGTATCAGAGGAGTCCGAAATTTGCGTCAGGCTGAAAAAATGTTCCCCCCCTAAATTTTGCCGTTTTTATTCAGTTAAGGCTCTAAGCTAAGTCTCCAAAGCTCTAAATCACACAAGCCTCACAAACTCTGCAAGTACTGCAAAGTCTACAAAGTTCAAGTTCTGCAAGTCTGATAAAGCAACCAGGTTCTGCAAGTCTTCGTACTCTGCAAATCACATAAGTCTGTAACTCTACAAGTCAGACAAGTCATCTGAAGTCAAAACTGACTTCTGCTCAAAACTCATAGAAGGGCTGTTCCTGTGTAGAAACTCCGAACTGCAAAGTTGTTCATTGGAAGGTACTGTTCGCATACTCAGATTTGCTAAACCCCTTTCAGCACATGTAGAAGGTCAAAACGCAGATTTTCAAAGATTACAAATCCCGCAATAGCCAAGACGAAGATTGCGAAAGCCACACACAAAAATATATAAGCCTTGTATACCCGATCTTGAGCTGTGCTCATCCCGCTAATTTGATTTTGAGAGTGTGAGGTCTTTTGAGTTTTGCAGGATGACGGAACCACATATGGATGATTTAATGGTTGTAGGCGACCTACCTGAACCTACGATGGAGCAAAAGCTGGACTTAATTATGATGTAGTTGGATGAAGAATGACGAGCTAGGCAAGCATTGCAAGTTCAATTGGCTAATCTACAAAGATCAACTACCGACAAAGAAAAACCACAATCTGAAGATCTTATTCGACGTACCATCGACGCGACTCCTCTCAAAGCTCAATCCATCTGCAAGGAAAAAAAGATAAGTAAAAGAAATTTCAAATTTCGTACTTTCAATGGCACTCGAGAGAGAAAAACTGTTCTTGCATTCATCAGTCAGTTTGATGACTACTTTCATGAGGAAACATATGCAGAAAAAGATAAAATCAAGTGTGTCACTAATCATTTAGTGGATAGAGCATCTCTTTGGTGGACCGTGGTTCATAAAAGTATAGATTGTCCCACTACCTGGGAGAATTTCAAGAAGAAGTTTATGTAGAATTTCCTTTCTCCACAATTTCATGAAAAAGCCATAAAGCAATGGGACCTTCTTCAGCAACGAGATCATGAGCCTATTCCTCAGTACACCGAATGCTTTTGGAATGCATTACTCCAGTTACGCATGCTTGAAGACATACCTGAAGCGACACACAAGCGCAAGTATATGTCTGGACTAATTGGGCATTACTACGCTGAAGTTAATATGTTCAAGCTTGCAACTCTTGAAGATGCAATTTCATTAGCTCATGACATTGAAGACAAGCTTCGAGGAAGAGACAAGCGTCCACAGCAATTCCAAACCAATGATAACTATGGATCTAAGCAATTAAACTCAAATTTTAGAAGATTTAATCAAGGTTGTTTTCCTTCATCATCTTTTCGTAAAACTTGGGCAAAACCACCTGCTTTACCATCCAATGCCAATCAAAACCCCAAGCCTATTCCACAGCCAAATCCTAATATTCCTAGACTTCCTGCCATTGCAAACAATGTAACCAAAGCCAAACCTATAGTGTGTTATAAATGCCACCAACCTAGACATCTAGCAGCAAATTGCCATTCGAAGAAACCACCTGTCCATATCAACTACCTTGGAGCAATGGAAGATGAAGAACATGAAGAAATGCTTGATTTCAAGGAAGATGAGGATGACATTACTACTCCTTCGGATAATTTACTAGGTATGCCAACTCTACATTCTTTATTGACAATGAAATGTTTAGTGCATGGAAAGGAAAATATTATTTTGCATGATGATGGAAGTACTCATGATTTTATTTCTGCAAAAGTAGTGAAAGAATTGAAGTTACAGACTGTACCTACGCATTACCACATTAAAGCAGCATTCTTAGGTACTAGGTATAATGGAACACAGGAAGTGCATGATTTAGAAATTCAAATTGGTCAATACACTGAAAGAAGGAATTTTCTAGTTGTACCATTATAGTCCAGTGATATTATTTTAGGTATGCCTTGGCGTCATCAGCATAACCCTGATATAGATTATTCCACACATTCAATTAATATTCAATTTCAAGGAAAACATATTACATTGTCTGGTATGCATGCATCTAATGCTTTTCCACTGCTTTCGCATACTCAAGCTAAATGTGCATTACGCAAAAGTAGTAAATCCTATCTCATTTGGGTGAATGAATTGCAAGTTAAAGAAAACCATACGCACCCTAGGCATAAAGAATTCCTTGCACACTTTAAAAACTGTTTTGTAGAAGATCTACCACCTGGTTTACCTCCTTCACGTCCAGACGACCATAAAATAGATTTGATTCCTGGTACACAACCACCTTGTAAAGCACCATATAGGCATAACCAGACAGAGCAAAAAGAAATTCAAAGTCAAGTTGAGGAATTACTAAATAGAGGATTGATTAGACCTAGTAGTTCTCCATTTGGTGCACCTGTTCTGTTAGTAAAGAAGAAAAATAATACCTATCGTATGTGCATTGACTATCGAGCTTTAAATAAGATCACAGTAAAGAATAGGTATCCAATTCCTAGAGTTGATGACCTTATAGATAAACTGCAAGGTTCTGCCATATTTAGTAAAATAGACCTTAAATCTGGTTATCATCAGGTAAGATTAGATAAGTCTGACATATTCAAGACTGCATTTAGGACACAATTTGGTCATTATGAATTTTTAGTGATGCCTTTCGGATTGACTAATGCACCTGCTACATTTAGTAGAATGATGAACCGTATATTTTTGAAATATCAGCATTGTGTTATTGTATTCTTTGATGATATTTTGGTGTTTAGTCAAAATGAGAAAGAACATTATGAGCATTTGTCATTGGTTTTCCAATTATTAAAAGATAATCAACTGTATGCCAATCCGAAAAAGAGTGAGTTCTTTAAAATAGAAATTGAGTATTTAGGTCATATTGTATTATCTGAAGGTATTAAAGTTGACCCTAAGAAAATAGAAGCAATATTGAATTGGCCTATACCTAAAAATGTGCATGAGTTACAATCATTCCTAGGTCTTGCTAGTTTCTACAAGAAGTTTGTGCGTAATTTTTCATTACTTGCTTTGTCTTTGACCAAACTTTTGAAGAAATGTATTGTTTATCATTGGTCTGATAATCAGCAGAAATCCTTTGACTTATTGAAACATGCATTAACCCATGCTCATGTTTTACAACTGCCTGATTTTAATAGACCATTCTTTTTAGTAGTGACTGATGCTAGCGGATCTGGAATAGGAGCCGTACTTATGGAGGACAATCATCCTATAGCCTATTCTAGTTGTAAACTGAAACCCTCCGAACTTAAATATTCCACATATGACAAAGAATTATTAGATGTTGTACAAGCTTTAAGACAATGGAAACACTACTTAATGGGCTCTGAATTTATGATTAAGACCGATCAACAAAGTATTAGACATTTACTTAGCCAACCTCAAATATCTGACCGACATATCAAATGGGTAGCATTTATTTAGAGTTTTCATCCTATAATTCAATATCAACCAGGTAAAGAAAATGTAGTGGCCGATGCATTAAGTAGAAGACCTGCCATTCATAATATTTATGTTATATCTTTTGATTCTTTAAATCCTATGAAAGATACTTATCATCAGGACATTACTTTTCATGCTGATTGGAATAAATTAGTTAGAAATAACTGGATTCCTATTGATTCACTGTCTTATAATGATGGATTCATGTTTTATGAAAAGAGATTATGTGTTACAGTTCCATTCAGATCTTTTGTTTTGAATGAGATTCATTGTCCTCCATATCAAGGTCATAGAGGTCAGCACTTCACAATCTCTCGCAGCTCTCTCCCTCTCTCGCTCTCTCTCGGGCTCTCAGGCGCACAGTCTTCTCAAAAGACATGGTGTCAAATGTGGGTACCCTAGTCTCCTGGGCCTCTTATTACCTCCCTTAGTCTGTTGTAGACTTAGAGACTATTCTCATACACTCCACCAGCCAGATGTCTGAATCTGCACCCCAACTTCCCTATCTCCCATAGCAGCAGAACCCTTCTGTTCCCTTGTTTTTCCTATCCTACCCTTAACCTATTGCAACAAAAATCAGAAACAGAAATTAAGACAGATGGTCCTACTCTAACATTCAACAGCAAATCAAAATACTTACTTGCTCCAGGGATTAAAACCTCCTAATCCTCCTAACTATCTCTAGCACCGGTTCAGGCTGCAAACCCCACTGCCATGCTCGATTTGATGCGCGTGGCGCTCAAGGCTCGATTCCGTTGGTCCTAGCAAACAGAACCAAAATGTAGGGGAGCTACGGAGCTCTACCCCGAGACCTACGGACTGCTTATTGATCAAGCGTTTCGAGCCAAGTGGCCATGGCTACCTCTCACATAGCCGATGTGCAATGCCTACCTTGCGGGTGTAGTGAGCTTACCTTGATGCTCGATTGAGTTTCCTCCTCTCTCTCTCTCACTCGGTAGCTCCACAATCCTTGTGACAAGTTCAAGCAACCTCAAGCCCTCTTCGTCGAGCTCCATCCTCCATAGCCGCGCGAGACGAGAGAAGAGAAGAAGTAAAGGAAAGGTGAAGAGAGAAGATGGGGAGCTTCTTCTCCACGATCCCTCACTCTCACACACTCACTCCCTCACACTCCCTCAATCCCTCACTCAAGCACAAGCAAGAAGGTAAGAAGCAAGAGAAGAGGAAGAAGAAGCTTTAGCCACACCCAAGAATGAGCTTCTCATTCACTTTTTAACTTTATATACATGCCCCACCTTTTGGGCGGTCATCTACACTTTTTTACATGGCCGGCCATTCGCCTAGGCCCTCTTTTTCTATTTCCCACCGTTCCCACTCATCCTGTTCCCACTACTACATACAATTTGCACAGGAGTGAGCCCAGCGCTCTTTTTTACAAAGATTCGAAAGCGCCTTCATATCTGATGGCGCGCTTTTACTCTTTTATTTTCTTTTTCATTTTTCGAGGCGGCACCGTTGTTTAAATCTTTCAAATTTTCGGGCTATTTATTGAGGCATTGGATATTTATTTATTATTTTGTATGCGCATGGGCGCACGATTATGTTATTTGTACTTGGACATTGTATTGGGCATGCTAGACTCTTTGGGCACTGCCCATTAGCTTTATTTCTATTTTGTGCTAAAGCAAACTCAAAAGCTAAAAGCTTGCTATTTTGTAATTTGGGCTATTATTTGAGCTTGAAGATGATTAATACATAAAAATACATGCTTTGTGGAGTGCTCACACAAGGCATGGGGGGAGATTGCACCCAATTGGTCTCTTGTTCATGTCGTGCATGCTTTTTACCTTGAGTTTTGTGCAAAAAGTAGAGTTCTTTTGTTCTTGAGGACCTTTCGGCATTCACTACGCGAGCATACATCGTCCGATCTGCGCACCAGTGGTATCAGAGCGAAGCTGAGATCAAGAGCTTCCAATCGCTACCCATCTTGTGCGAAGGCGGAGCTCCTGGAATGATCGAGCTCTACAGTCAATCTTGTCGCGAACGGTCGATACGGGTGGATTCCTGGCGATCAAGAACCTCTGTTTTCATCATTAGATCGCGAAGGACCGGCCTGCAGCAGCGGAGGACCACTCCTACATCCTCACATAGGAGTCGTGGAGTTGCAGAGATAAGTTTTAATTTTCATATCTTCAAAGCTTAAAAACTAAAGCTTACAAAGCTTGGAGAAGCTTAAAAGCTTCTAAAATTCATCGCGACGTATCAGAGGAGTCCGAAATTTGCGTCAGGCTGAAAAAATGTTCCCCCCCTAAATTTTGCCGTTTTTATTCAGTTAAGGCTCTAAGCTAAGTCTCCAAAGCTCTAAATCACACAAGCCTCACAAACTCTGCAAGTACTGCAAAGTCTACAAAGTTCAAGTTCTGCAAGTCTGATAAAGCAACCAGGTTCTGCAAGTCTTCGTACTCTGCAAATCACATAAGTCTGTAACTCTACAAGTCAGACAAGTCATCTGAAGTCAAAACTGACTTCTGCTCAAAACTCATAGAAGGGCTGTTCCTGTGTAGAAACTCCGAACTGCAAAGTTGTTCATTGGAAGGTACTGTTCGCATACTCAGATTTGCTAAACCCCTTTCAGCACATGTAGAAGGTCAAAACGCAGATTTTCAAAGATTACAAATCCCGCAATAGCCAAGACGAAGATTGCGAAAGCCACACACAAAAATATATAAGCCTTGTATACCCGATCTTGAGCTGTGCTCATCCCGCTAATTTGATTTTGAGAGTGTGAGGTCTTTTGAGTTTTGCAGGATGACGGAACCACATATGGATGATTTAATGGTTGTAGGCGACCTACCTGAACCTACGATGGAGCAAAAGCTGGACTTAATTATGATGTAGTTGGATGAAGAATGACGAGCTAGGCAAGCATTGCAAGTTCAATTGGCTAATCTACAAAGATCAACTACCGACAAAGAAAAACCACAATCTGAAGATCTTATTCGACGTACCATCGACGCGACTCCTCTCAAAGCTCAATCCATCTGCAAGGAAAAAAAGATAAGTAAAAGAAATTTCAAATTTCGTACTTTCAATGGCACTCGAGAGAGAAAAACTGTTCTTGCATTCATCAGTCAGTTTGATGACTACTTTCATGAGGAAACATATGCAGAAAAAGATAAAATCAAGTGTGTCACTAATCATTTAGTGGATAGAGCATCTCTTTGGTGGACCGTGGTTCATAAAAGTATAGATTGTCCCACTACCTGGGAGAATTTCAAGAAGAAGTTTATGTAGAATTTCCTTTCTCCACAATTTCATGAAAAAGCCATAAAGCAATGGGACCTTCTTCAGCAACGAGATCATGAGCCTATTCCTCAGTACACCGAATGCTTTTGGAATGCATTACTCCAGTTACGCATGCTTGAAGACATACCTGAAGCGACACACAAGCGCAAGTATATGTCTGGACTAATTGGGCATTACTACGCTGAAGTTAATATGTTCAAGCTTGCAACTCTTGAAGATGCAATTTCATTAGCTCATGACATTGAAGACAAGCTTCGAGGAAGAGACAAGCGTCCACAGCAATTCCAAACCAATGATAACTATGGATCTAAGCAATTAAACTCAAATTTTAGAAGATTTAATCAAGGTTGTTTTCCTTCATCATCTTTTCGTAAAACTTGGGCAAAACCACCTGCTTTACCATCCAATGCCAATCAAAACCCCAAGCCTATTCCACAGCCAAATCCTAATATTCCTAGACTTCCTGCCATTGCAAACAATGTAACCAAAGCCAAACCTATAGTGTGTTATAAATGCCACCAACCTAGACATCTAGCAGCAAATTGCCATTCGAAGAAACCACCTGTCCATATCAACTACCTTGGAGCAATGGAAGATGAAGAACATGAAGAAATGCTTGATTTCAAGGAAGATGAGGATGACATTACTACTCCTTCGGATAATTTACTAGGTATGCCAACTCTACATTCTTTATTGACAATGAAATGTTTAGTGCATGGAAAGGAAAATATTATTTTGCATGATGATGGAAGTACTCATGATTTTATTTCTGCAAAAGTAGTGAAAGAATTGAAGTTACAGACTGTACCTACGCATTACCACATTAAAGCAGCATTCTTAGGTACTAGGTATAATGGAACACAGGAAGTGCATGATTTAGAAATTCAAATTGGTCAATACACTGAAAGAAGGAATTTTCTAGTTGTACCATTATAGTCCAGTGATATTATTTTAGGTATGCCTTGGCGTCATCAGCATAACCCTGATATAGATTATTCCACACATTCAATTAATATTCAATTTCAAGGAAAACATATTACATTGTCTGGTATGCATGCATCTAATGCTTTTCCACTGCTTTCGCATACTCAAGCTAAATGTGCATTACGCAAAAGTAGTAAATCCTATCTCATTTGGGTGAATGAATTGCAAGTTAAAGAAAACCATATGCACCCTAGGCATAAAGAATTCCTTGCACACTTTAAAAACTGTTTTGTAGAAGATCTACCACCTGGTTTACCTCCTTCACGTCCAGACGACCATAAAATAGATTTGATTCCTGGTACACAACCACCTTGTAAAGCACCATATAGGCATAACCAGACAGAGCAAAAAGAAATTCAAAGTCAAGTTGAGGAATTACTAAATAGAGGATTGATTAGACCTAGTAGTTCTCCATTTGGTGCACCTGTTCTGTTAGTAAAGAAGAAAAATAATACCTATCGTATGTGCATTGACTATCGAGCTTTAAATAAGATCACAGTAAATAATAGGTATCCAATTCCTAGAGTTGATGACCTTATGGATAAACTGCAAGGTTCTGCCATATTTAGTAAAATAGACCTTAAATCTGGTTATCATCAGGTAAGATTAGATAAGTCTGACATATTCAAGACTGCATTTAGGACACAATTTGGTCATTATGAATTTTTAGTGATGCCTTTCGGATTGACTAATGCACCTGCTACATTTAGTAGAATGATGAACCGTATATTTTTGAAATATCAGCATTGTGTTATTGTATTCTTTGATGATATTTTGGTGTTTAGTCAAAATGAGAAAGAACATTATGAGCATTTGTCATTGGTTTTCCAATTATTAAAAGATAATCAACTGTATGCCAATCCGAAAAAGAGTGAGTTCTTTAAAATAGAAATTGAGTATTTAGGTCATATTGTATTATCTGAAGGTATTAAAGTTGACCCTAAGAAAATAGAAGTAATATTGAATTGGCCTATACCTAAAAATGTGCATGAGTTACAATCATTCCTAGGTCTTGCTAGTTTCTACAAGAAGTTTGTGCGTAATTTTTCATTACTTGCTTTGTCTTTGACCAAACTTTTGAAGAAATGTATTGTTTATCATTGGTCTGATAATCAGCAGAAATCCTTTGACTTATTGAAACATGCATTAACCCATGCTCATGTTTTACAACTGCCTGATTTTAATAGACCATTCTTTTTAGTAGTGACTGATGCTAGCGGATCTGGAATAGGAGCCGTACTTATGGAGGACAATCATCCTATAGCCTATTCTAGTTGTAAACTGAAACCCTCCGAACTTAAATATTCCACATATGACAAAGAATTATTAGATGTTGTACAAGCTTTAAGACAATGGAAACACTACTTAATGGGCTCTGAATTTATGATTAAGACCGATCAACAAAGTATTAGACATTTACTTAGCCAACCTCAAATATCTGACCGACATATCAAATGGGTAGCATTTATTTAGAGTTTTCATCCTATAATTCAATATCAACCAGGTAAAGAAAATGTAGTGGCCGATGCATTAAGTAGAAGACCTGCCATTCATAATATTTCTGTTATATCTTTTGATTCTTTAAATCCTATAAAAGATACTTATCATCAGGACATTACTTTTCATGCTGATTGGAATAAATTAGTTAGAAATAACTGGATTCCTATTGATTCACTGTCTTATAATGATGGATTCATATTTTATGAAAAGAGATTATGTGTTACAGTTCCATTCAGATCTTTTGTTTTGAATGAGATTCATTGTCCTCCATATCAAGGTCATAGAGGTATCATATCTACTTTACGTACATTAACTGAAGATTTTTATTGGCCGCATATGGACACTGATGTATCTAACTTTGTTTCTGAATGTTTGATTTGTCAAAGAGTTAAGAGACATCATGGTAAACAGTATGGATTACTTATGCCTTTATCTATTCCGTCAAGACCATGGGAACAAATTTCTATGGATTTTATTACTGGTTTACCTAATACTAAATCTAACCATGATATGCTTTGGACAGTAGTAGACAGGTTTAGTAAACAAGCATATTTCATTCCATGTAAGAAAACTTTAACAGCATCTCAAGCAGCACAATTGTTTTTGAAAACTGTTTTCACTAACCATGGATTACCAAAAGTCATTATTTCTGATCGTGATTCTAGATTTTGTAACAACTTTTGGATTACTTTGTTTGCTAACCTAGGCACAAATATTGATTTTTCATCTGCATTTCATCCTGAAACTAATGGACAAATAGAAGCCACTAATAGTACTATTTTAGATCTTTTACGTGCTTATACTATTTCTAAACCATAGACATGGGATATACACTTGCATTTATTACAGTTTGCATATAACAATATACCACACACATCTACAAAGAAAGAACCGTTTGAAGTGATTTATGGTTATAGATTGTCTACATCTATTGCATCTTTGTCAAATAGAATTCAGAGTGCTGATGATATTGCTAGTATGCACAATACTATTTTTGATGAGGTTAAAGACATGATTGCCAAAGCCCAGTAATCATATACCAAGCAAGCCAATAAGAAAAGACAAGCAATGAATTTCAAAGTTGATGACTATGTTTGGTTGAGAATAGAAAAATGTAGATTACAAAGTGTAGATAGACACCCAGTTGTGATTAGCCCCTAGATTCTATGGCCCATTTAGGATCATTCACAAAATTAATGACAATGCATTCAAGTTAGAATTACCACCTCACTGAAAAATTCACAACACATTTCACATTAGTTTATTACGACCCTTTAGAGGCCAATTACCTGTACACCCTGTTTATGAAAACCCACCTTTGTTAGAGGAAGAGACTGAAATACTTGAATCTGAAGCTATCATAGATACTAACTTTATGACCACTAGAACTGGCCGAAGATATTCTAGATATCTAGTCAAATTTAAGAACCATCATGTAGAAGAAGCACAATGGATGCACGTTAGAGACTTAAATGCTTTCCCCACTCTATTAGCTCCACATTGAGCTAATAGCAATTGAGGTCAATTGCTATCCCACCCCGGGGGTATGATTCCAGGAGGCATATTTCACAGTGGATTCTGTGAGGTTTTACGGTGGATTCCGTAAACTTTGATGAATGGGGCTCATACACAAAGTGGATTCTTTGTGTGAGAAGTTGATGGGGACGCCTATCCTTTTCGAGCGTTTCATTAATTTGGTGTGTACATGGGTGATTCCATAGCAGGTGATTCCGCAAAATGCATATTAAATTAATAAACGTTTATGAGTTTAGAGTGCGCACTTGTAATAAATTAAGGTTAGGATTGATTTCTAATCAGTTGATTTATTTATGTAACCGAAGACTGCTAGGTATTCACTTTTGTCGGTTTAATTGTATTATTTTACTAACGATTGTGAATGCTTCAGTTGATGTGTAGAGATAGCAGCAATGGCGGAGGAAAGCATTGGAGGATAGCGAGTATTCGATTTATCATTTATATTTTGATAGGCGCATACATTAGGCATGGCACCTATATTTTGTCACGCCTATTTATTGAGGCGTTGGATATTTATTTATTATTTTGTATGTGCATGGGCGCACGATTATGTTATTTGTACTTGGACATTGTATTGGGCATGCCAGACTCTTTGGGCACTGCCCATTAACTTTATTTCTATTTTGTGCTAAAGCAAACTTAAAAGCTAAAAGCTTGCTATTTTGTAATTTGGGCTATTATTTGAGCGCGGTCTCTTGTTCATGTCATGCATGCTTTTTACCTTGAGTTTTGTGTAAAAAGTAGAGTTCTTTTGTTCTTGGGGACCTTCCGGCATTCACTACGCGAGCATACAACGTTCGATCTGCGCACCAGATACTATATTACAACTAACTAGTCAAAGCCTCCAACTTGGGAGAGCTTTAACCTTTGAGTTGTTTCTCCTGGTCAATAGTAATTGTAAAAGAAGATGTATTGCCATGTACTCTAAGGTATTCACCTTCCCTACATTGTCAACTTGCATCTACAATTGTCGAAGCTGATTGACATGCTCGTGCATAGAAGAAGACTAGTTGGGACTTAAAGTCTGTATCTATATCTCCAAAGATACCTAGTTCATGATGACAATCATCCAATTGTACATTTGATCCAATTCCAACCATGTATCTCCAGCCACAATCAAGCGGTCAATGTGAGCAATAATATATGGAATGAAAGAGAGAAAGAATGGATGTGGGCATTTTGTTTGTCCCAATGTACCTATAACTTCATCAACTTGGCTTTCTCATTAACAGAAATCTTGGAAGCATCACAGGCTATAGGAGGGTTTATAGCCTCTGTCACAAGCTTTGCCAAATCATCAGAATCTAGGATGGCAAGCATCATTACCCACCAAATGTGGTAATTCTCCCCATTGAGCTTTTGATATGAAAGAAGAGCCGGTAACATGGGGACCTTACAATCCATAATAGCTAGAAACTTCACATTGAGCTTAGTAGGCACTAGCAGCATAATAACTTGCACAAATACAAGGGCAATCCCCTCTAACTTGGCTCCGAATGTGTCAATTCTTGCTAGGGCTTTTTCTTCTTGTCCTCAATGAGTCTCAATTGCCGAAGGTGATGAAAACTTAAAATATGCTCCAAAAGGTTGAGAACACAACCTTTTCTCATTTACCAATACCAAAGACTTGCAAAAAATAGTAAATTTGCTCCTTCACCACTTTTCACATATTCACCTTCATCTTTGAATGCTAAAAATGCAAACTTTTGTTGGAAAGAATCCTCTCAATCAGGTCAAATTAACCCTTTTATACTACTTTTTTACCATCGGAGTGCAGCAAATGCAAAAGCATATGGATAAGATAGAAAGACAATGAGCATGAGAGAGGGAGAGAGAAAAGAAACAAAACAATGCATAAATTTATAGTCAATGAATGTTGAAATGAAGAAGGAAAATATACAAACAAGCTGTCAAAGCATCTCATTGATTCGATCTCTCTCTCACTACGTGAAAACACAAGTAAAGTGGAAAATCAAACTAATGGCTATAAATAACATAAAAATATCCATAAAATAATCATGATAGAAAGCCAAAATTGGGTGACCAATAGCTAGATCTATCCCATTAGTTGCATTAAATGCCAAAAAATGGTGATCAACTGTTGTATTACCATGTGGCCTTATGCTTATGACATTTCCAAAACTATATGATCTGCTTGATAAAATGTGCCTACTCTTGGTGGTTGTTGAAAATGCCCAAAATCGACAAGAAATGCATAAGTGTGCCCAAGAGAATTGATTGTACTAGTTGTAGTTTGACAATGCCAGTTCAGGAGATGGCTAAATCTCAAACAGCCATCTACTCACAAGATCAAATAGCCATAGTAGGCTACTTCTTGCTTAGCTCAAAAATGTATGATTGGCCTAAAATGAAACAATGTCCGTTAGTAGAGTGCCTCAACCTTAATCTCTATCATTGTAAGCATGCATTTGAAAGTCTCTCCCCTTGAGAAATACCAACCTGTATGACTATGTTCCTTGCAAATAACAAAAGATGCCTTGATAGCTTGCCAATCTGGTGTTCTTGAACTGCACATGTATCTACTCACTTGTGATACTGCATATCATATGTCAGGACAAGTTTTGCACAAACAGATGAGGCAATCAACAACTTGACTGTGAATAGCAATACCTGATAGACCACTACCATCATGCATTGAAAGTTTCAGTCATGTTTTCATAGTGTGTCCATAGGTTTATAATATTAAATGTCAAACTATACTAGGAACTTCAAAATGTACTTTAATTGAGACATAATAATTTCATATTGATTTTGGATAAACGTAATCCCCAAGAAAAATTTGTTGGTGAAAAGTGATTGGGAAGTGGGTGTCACTCCTTATACCTTAACCTAATCATCCATACATCATATACATTCACTCTCGCTATCTATAATTAACTTTCCTTTCAATACTTGAATAGAGATTGAATTTTTCAACTAATAAACTTGTCATCGACTATAGAGTTTATATTAACTCTTTTGAACTTGATATACAAGCAATCGTGAATTTTTGCAAAATCAATAGAGGATTGGCACCTTGCAATTGGCTCCGTTCCATAAAGTGATTATTACAAGTGCTCCTACATGCACTACTTTTTGGACACTACTACATCCTCGACTATAGTGGAAAAATTTGCAAAATTCATGCATTGTTGGTTCTAGCTGTACACGTAGTTTTGCAACACATTCTAGCACAATAGAAGCTTATGTAAGAAACAAAGTATGAATAAGTAAAATAGTCCTTCAATATTTTAAGAAAACAATAAAACATAGAACTAAATTAGAAAAACTATGAAAGAAAGGTGAGAAGAAGACCAACCATCCACATTGTTCAAGAAAGTTGTGAAATAAGAAGTAAAAGAACTAGGAGGATGAACAAGATGAACAACAAGAAGACAAGGGGGGAAAGGCATTGGTGCATGCAACTTTTGCTATTGCTAAGTTAGTTGAAGATAGAAGAAAATGGCTCCTCTTTTCTATTTTCTTATTTCTACCCTCCATTATACTCTTCCATCTCTTTCCTCTTTCAAGAAAACTTCATAAAAATTCAAAATGATTTGTTCACACTTCTGAGTAAATATTGTGTACCTGAATTCATGTTTATAAGCGTGGCTATATACAAATATAGATATGCTATCACATGTTTCTTCAACAAAAGAATAGCCCCGCAAAGAAGCATGATAGCACCCCTAGAAGAAGAAATACTACCTCATCTAGGTATATAGAGATGGATGTGAAGCAAAATATCTCTTTGTATAGGTGCTTAAGTTGGGAAAAGCTATGATTAATACGTTTGGAGGCAATACTCTGTGGTAGGAGGAGTAATCAGGTGCTAAGAAAACACATTTATCGGATCATAGGTGCATGCAGGTAGACATACACTAAAGACTAAGTACACTTGAAAAGGGTGATGAAGGAGGTTAGTCATTATTAATGGGACGAAGGGCCGGATCGTATTATGGTGAGCATAATGAATGGGAAGTACTACTATAACAGTGACTACATAAAAAAAGCCTCATAGGGACTGGCTGTTATTCAGGTCGTTATCCTCAAAGAAGCCCATCTAAAACAGTAACGGTGGTCTCACCAGGAACACCAATTGACAAGTTGGCCTGCCACTTGTGGAGGGGACTATTACTATCAGGAGTTCAATCTTGCAAAGAGATCGTAGAAACGCCATGATTTGGAACCAGACCAGTGGCTGCGTGAGGCGGAATCACACGTAATAGGGCGCGGCGCAGATTGCCAACGTAGGACTGCAGTAATCACTCCATGCAATATGCAGTGGAGGAAAAGGAAAAGACTACAAAAGCAAAAGGCAAGGCAACAGCTTCTCATAAAGGAATTATCGTCATCTTTGAGGAGTCGGCATGCATATGTATAAGAAGGCAGCGTGCAAGAAAGCGGGGGCTGGCGAACTATTTAGAGTCCTCAGAGAAGAAGCAATGTCAATCGGGGAGAGCAAAAAAGTGACCGAAGAGAGACGTATCTGTGAGAAGGGAACGTATTTATGCAGGTCATATGCATCTCAGGAGGGAGATAGTCATCATCTTTAAGGAGCCCGCTGCCAGAAATGTTTATAGTTGGCGGGCTTCTGGCAAATATTTGAGGAGTGGGTGTTAATCTTGGGCTGGCAGCAACATCGAGGGAGTTATTCTTTAAGCTTACATCCATATCAATATGGTCTATGTGAAGGAGTATGAGGATTGGAAGTCCCTCAAGATTGCGCCCTTCCTTCCATTTGAGTGTCATCACAAAATAATCTTCGCATATTTCATTCATCAAGCTGAGTGCTATCACCCTACCATGTGGAATAACATATGGGTTGTTTCCTAAGAAGTAATGTTTATGGGATCTTACTACCTTGGTTCTTGTGTATTAACTTCCATTGTTGGGATAAGTTGAGAGGTGTTTTATGGGGGTTCACCAAGAATGCTTATGGTCTATGATGCACAAGAAGTTGTTGGTTTGTTTGGAAAGGGCTAATCCTGCGATGTATTTTCTAACATGATTATAGTCATTGAGATGATACAATTGATGACTAAGGCCTTAATGCTTTCTCATACTAATCCTTTAATGGTTGGTATTTTGTTTCGTCTTGATGGATACACTTATTAGCAATCACATTGTACTCTTTTTGGATTCAAATTGGATGAGGAGATGCCCATAGTCCTTTATGAATTCACTACTTATATGTGATTGTTTTACCTTGGTGAGAAAGCCTATCTTATGCTACATGAGATGCAGTTTCAAATGTCTTGTTAGATGGTTGGGGTGGTGGCATTGTCGTGCCACTACGCGGACACAATGTGTGAAAAACTCTAGACTACAACGTCATCTGACTTTCTTATTGTTTAAGAGAGTCAATGCCAAATTAGTCATTAGTGTCAGTGTCCATAGTATGGATGCTTCAAAAATACTAAATTTTTAGACAAGTTTAGCCTATTTTTGATATTTTGGATATTATTTCTTGTAAATATCCTAAAAAGCTGTGGAAACTTCTAGAATAGGATGGAATGCAAAAAGCAAGTTGCTTTTTTAGCCAATTTTGGAGATTTCATGAAAAAAGAAGAATCGGTGATCAAATCGTGCGTGTCACGATTGCAGTTTACAAATAGCAAACAATACTCTAAACTGGGAGAAGAAGGAGTGATCTGGAAGAATTTGGAGTAGATGTCCTGCAATTTTACTCCCCTTTTGGAGCCAACAGAACTAGCAAATTTGTGATCTGAGCGGCAGAAAAGAATCTACTATTTTGATGCACGTTTTTTGTCTATAAGGGAGCTCCAGGAGATCTAATGCTTGGAGATTGCTTCTAAGTAGTCCTAAACAAGGATTTTGTTCATCTTCACAGGTTTTATCAATACATAGTGCTTTGATTCATTGTGCTTTGTCTTTATCTTGTGTACCTCTTGTCTATTCTTTTTCTTATCTTCTATCTCCTATTCTCTACTTCCTTCTATCTCTGATCCCTGGTGGATATGACCTTTCGAATAAAACCTCTCCGACATTGGTCAACCTGACATGAAAGGTCGTAAGAAGGAAAGACACGATGGGAAAACCTTCAAGCACAATTTCTAATGATGTTTTGTAGTAGTTAGTGCAAAATATGAACATGCTAATTATGCAGATACAACAACAACAACAGGCGATTCAAGCTTCTGCTTAAACAGAAACTGTTGTGATCAATGCTATGTTGGAAATAGAGCATGAGATGAATTTGTTTAATGGCTGAAATGTATCCACATATTAGCATACCTATGCTCAAAAGATGGAGTTCTTTAGCATCGCTCAACTTATATTGAGCTGACTATTTTGTATGAGTTACTATACATGAATTGAAAGTGCGAACTATTGAATTGTACATGCAAGATACTGACTGGGTAGCTTTCAAGAAGACACTCAAGGAAGAATTTTACATTGAAGACACCAATTTGATTATGCACAAGATTTTCTAGGAGTGGATTCTACAACCCAATAAGGGTCTTGTGGCTACAAAATTATTAAGAGAATTTGAAAGTCGATTTGAGCAGTTAGATCTTGCAGAATAGCAAGCTCTTGCAAGTCAAAAAATTGAATTATTTCTACAAGCAACAAATCTTGAGCTTCAAGAGAAGCTTGATGATTTGTTAGAGGATCATACTACAGAGACATGGCTTAAAATAGAGTGGAGGTATGTTAAAGACATTGTTACTGCACTGTTGAAAAAGCATAGAAGAAGAGAAATATTACATGTATCGAGCTTGCCCACTGTTACAGACAATACAGTTGATGTATCCAATAAGCCACCCATTTCTATGGCTAACAATATGGCTGCACCTGCTGTTCCCAATGTTAGGGAGAAGGATATATTAGATGAATTGGTTAAAGGTATGCAAGATCTTTAGTTGAAGGTCACAAAATTAGAAGAGAAAGAACAAGACGAAAGGGGATAGATAGCAGCCCCTAAACCAGGAAAAAGAGGTATGTGGTGTGATAGTTTGTAGCATGAAAGGAAGGATTGTACCACTTATCAAGATGCCTTGGCACGACAACTCATATTTTGGATAGATGGAAAAATCCATGCATAAGAAACAAGATTGCCTCTTGCTTTGAATTTTGGAAAGGGAGGTATGCAATAGTTGTTGGAAGATTTGGCTGTCTGAAATACTTATGTGACTATACATGCTACTACTTTTGGTCTATAGTTCAATAGAATGCTTGGCCAAGTTGGTCCGAAGGCTACAATATGGACACATGCTTTGTATGCAATTGAAAAGAGAAAAGCTACTAATAATGAAATGTCTCATGCAGGGCAAGACATTCATGACATAACTGGCTGGGAATCACCAATATATGCATGTTTAGAAAAAGGACAAAACACAGATGCACTTGTGGAAGAGAAACATAAGAGAGATGAAGATAATATAAGGATATCTAAGATAATGACAACAAGAAGTGTGGATCAACCTAAAGCTACAAATCAGCCACATCTTGAGCATGTTATGGAAGAGGTTAGGCAGGAGCATACAAGATAGCAAGCAAGAAGCAAAACAATTGGGATATAAGCTACATTCTGATAATATTGAGGCAGCCATGGATGCCTTGGGAGATCTTGTAGTGGAAGACTCGGTCATTGCATATGCAGATTTTCTTAATGCATATGAAGAGATTTATGAAGATCATGTTTTGCTTGATGTAGGAACTCAAATGGAGATTGGTGACTTATTGGATGCATATGATTTGCAAGATAAAGTTATCATTTCTAAGATAGTTCATGATCTCGAGGATATGCCTTTAATGGATATTAGATGTAATGCTCCACAGTTGGAAAATATTTCGGATGCTTTGTCAAAGGCCTTGATAGGCAATTCTAAGATGCTTCAAGATATGAACTGCTTCACTATTTTTTGTAATGGTCAACATGTGTTGGATGCAAGTGAGGCCCAATTTATGTTTGATGTGGTATACAATTGCCAATGTAAGCAAATTTCTATGCATTGGACTTTGAAACAGCAAGCATATTGCTATGTATTTGTTGATGGGTACATTGATAGCTTGTATATGGAGGTTCAGCAGTCTCTAGTGTATGATATGCATCCAAGGCCTTATGACCCTAGAGGGGATACTAGGTATGGCTCAAGAGTTGTACAAATGCTGAGTATTTTGATCTATGATCCAAGGGGATGCCTTCTTATATGCATGATAAGTGGTAAGTTGTTGTTATGGGTGTTTGATCCGAGTGGTGCATCGGTGGCACATATCAGAGGATATATAGGTTCAAAGGGGATGGATGTTATGCCACTATGTGGACACAATGTGAAAAAGTCTAGAGTGTATTGTCATCCAACTTTCTTATTGATCTAGAGAGTCAATGCCATATTAGTCATTAGTGTCAATGTCCATAGTATGGATGGTTCAAAAATACTACATTTTTTTACAAGTTTAGCCTATTTTTTATATTTTAGATATTATTTCATGTAAATATCCTAAAAATCTATGGAAAATTCTAGAATAGGATGGAATGCAAAAAGCAAATTTCTTTTTCAACTAGTTTTGGAGATTTCATGAAAATAGAGGGATTGGAAAAATTGCACGCACTGCAATCGCAATTTATAGGCAGCAAACAACACTTTGGAACTGGGAGAAGAAGAAGGAGTGATCTGGAAGAATTTGGATCAAGTGTCTTGGAGTTTTACCCCCCTTTCAGAGCCAACACGAAACCAACAGCTTAAATATTTAAGGAGTGGGTGTTAATCTAGGGCTAGCAGCAACATAGATGGAATTATTTTTTAAGCTTACATTCATATCAATATGGTTTTTGTGGAGCGGTACAAGGATTGGAAGTTTGTCAATATGGTCTATGTTAAGGCATATAAGGATTGTAAGTATGTCAAGATTGCACTATTCCTTCCATTTGAATGTCATCACAAAGTAATCTTTGCATATTTCATTCATCAAGCTCAGTGCCATCACCCTACCATGTGAAAAAACATATGGGTTGTTTCCTAAGAAGTAATGTTGATGGGATCTTACTACCTTGGTTCTTGTGCATTTGCTTCCATTGTTGGGATAAGATGAGAGGTGTTTTATGGTTCACCAAGAATGCTCATGGTATATGATGCACAAAAAGTTGTTGGTTTGTGCGAAAATGGCTAATCCTATGATGTATTTCTTACATGATCATAGTCATTGAGATGATGCAATTGATTGACTGAGGCCTTAATGCTTTCTCATGCTGATCCTTAAATGGTTGGTATTTTGTTTCCTCTTGATGGATACACTTATTAGCAATCACATTGTACTCCTTTTGGATTCAACTTGGATGAGGAGATGCCCATAGTTCTTTGTGAATTCACTACTTATATGTGATTGTTTTACCTTGGTGAGAGAGCCTATGTCATGCCACATGGGCTGCAGTTTCAAATTTCTTGTTAGATGGTTGGAGTGGTGGCCTTGGGGTTTTCTAGAATATTGTAGATCATATGCATCTTAGGAGGGAGATAGTCATCCTCTTTAAGGAGCCTATTGCTAGAAATGTTTATAGTTGGTGGGCTTCTTGCAAATATTTAAGGAGGAGTGGGTGTTAATCTTGGGCTGGCAGCAACATCAAGAGAGTTAGTTTTTAAGCTTACATCCATATCAATATGGTCTATGTGAAGGGATATAAGGATTGGAAGTTTGTCAATATGGTCTATGTGAAGGGGTATAAGGATCGGAAGTTTGTCAAGTTTGCACCATTCCTTCCATTTGAATGTCATCACAAAGTAATCTTTCCATATTTCATTCATCAAGCTGAGTGCTATCACTCTACCATGTGGAAAAACATATGGGTTGTTTCCTAAGAAGTAATGTTGATGGGATCTTACTACCTTGGTTCTTGTGTATTAGCTTCCATTGTTAGGACAAGTTGAGAGGTGTTTTATGGTTCACCAGGAGTGCTTATGGTCTATGATGCATGAGAAGTTATTGGTTTGTGTGGAAAGGGATAATCATGCAATGTATTTCTTGCATGATCATAGTCATTGAGATGGTGCAATTGATGATTAAGGCCTTAATGCTTTCTCATGCTAATCCTTTAATGGTTGGTATTTTGTTTCCTCTTGATGGATACACTTATAATAAGCAATCACATTGTACTCTTTTTGGATTCAACTTGGATGAGGAGAAGCCCATAGTTCTTTAAGAATTCACTACTTATATGTGATTGTTTTACCTTGGTGAGAAAGCCGATCTCGTGCTACATGGGGTGTAGTTTCAAATGTCTTGTTAGATGGTTTGGGTGGTGGCCTTTGGGTTTTTCAAAATATAGACTTGGTTTTTTTTTGCATAATTTCATCTCATATATTCAAATGTTGTCAGCTGTCTTTGCAACTTCTTTACTAGCTTGTTCTTTTCTCAAGTTAGCAAAAAGACATTGAATGAGTTCTTCTTGATCCTTGATTCTTTGCTCCAAGCTTTCCATATTCACGGATCAGAACTACTATGATACCACTTGCAACATGACTATTCACAATAATTTGATATGAATCAATATAATTTTTGATACAGAGATGCAAGTAGAAAGAGAAAGAGAAATCTGTATTATAGTTTGAAAGAAACAGAGGAGCAACAGATAGCACAATTAGAACTTGCACTCTAATGCAGAGCTCCAACCTCCCGAATTTCATGTACATAAAAAGAATCACAATCTCACTATTGCTCACAATTTCAATCATAATCACAATCACATTCATACGAATTCTAGTAGAAGAAGATAATGAAGATGATTGTTTGCTTAACTTTTTGCCAAAACGGCATCACATGTCCAAAATAGCTTTTTCCAATAATGGTGTGTTTTCTAAGAAAAACGTGCACTAAAATTGATGTGATCCTTCCCAATCATTACTCCTATGTAAACCTACCAAAAATAGAGAGAAAACATAAAATACATGATACGTTTATTTGTTTTTTTTTTTTTTGCATTTTCAAAGGCTCATATCTTCAAAATGTTGAAGAGTTAAACCAAGCCTGTGAGATGACAAAATATTCTTCTTGATCTCCTCTTCAAACTCCATGAGAGGAACTTTGATAAAATTTTGCTCCATTTGATTACGAATGAGCTTCAAGTCTTATGCCTAAAAGTTAGAAAATTTTTGACCAAACATTGTCCATCACCAAAAAATTTCAAAACACTTAAAATGGCATAAAAATAATTTCCAAACACTATCTATGCACATGTCAAAAAAAAAATTCAATATGGCTTTATTAGGATATATCACAACATAGAATCAGTTTGGCACCCCAACTCAGTATTGTTTAGGGGAAATAGAGTCAGACTTTGCCCTATGTGTAGAGGGGTTGACGTGCCCATACTCTCCCTCATTTCTCAGTCTCCTTGAACTAAGTGTGATACGAGTCAGCTTTGATTCAAGTGATTTAGCACAAGCAGATGCTCGAAGATCGAAGGTGATAGGTGACCTTAATTTACTTAAAACCCTAGAATTCAAGTTGATTCATGTGGGAATGGCCCAGACCTTTCATTGTGAAATGGACTCAAGAGAGTCTAGACATCAAAACTCTTGTTATTTAAAAGAGTACCAAGCGGTGTTGCCTTGGAAAACATCTTGATGGACCACCAAATTGTGCCACTGAGAGGATGTCTCAGTTAGGTATGTCATACATAGTATTAGAGCAAAAACTGAATTAATGCATACTAGAAAGATTTGTTTGCAACCTTGTTTAGTGAAAAGTTCTATGCAAATATGATTCATCCTCTAACAATTAGTGGAGTCTCTTTTAGAATAATGAAGATTAGAAAAAATTCTTGGTGTTTTGAGTAATGTTTACCTCTGCAATACATTCACTTGATTTTTGTCGGTGGGATCAATTCATGGGAATCTTGGAGTATATGTATAACCCCTCGCCATTGTATTGAGAGCGTCAGTGGAGGCGAGGCAGAGTCTATTATTTCATTTATGCCAATCGATTTTCCTATCTTCAAAAGAACCTCAAAAGAATCAAGTTGATGGAATATCTTAAGCTGGTCAAATTATTCGTCTTTGAAGAGCTGTGCCTAGATTCCATCCTCAATATAGTTAGAGAATGGATTTGCCAAAATCGTTATCTTTATGAGCAAATGTTGTGCATTCTCCCAACCCAGCACATTGCCATTTTAGGACGCTTGCACTGCAATAATTATTGTAAATATACTTTTTTAAATCTTTCCAAAAAATACAAAATCCTATATATATTTAATGAGCCTTCAATCTATAAAATTATTGATGTATTTGAATTTTCCAATTAGAACTATTGTAACAAAAATCTTCCTAGCTTGATATTGATAAACTTTACTTGATGTAATAAAGAAATCTGGCTAGCACTATTGCAACCATGAATAATAAAAGGATCTCCAATTCTTTCCAAGATCATATACTTTCATACTAGACTTGCGCTATAAATTAAAAATCATGGATTCAATTATCGAAATCTTGCACATGTTCACAATTCTAGGGTATTACACCTTCCATGCCTATGCTTATCCTTGTTGAAGCACAAGAGGATAAATTCCTTTGAAAGCAAATCAAGCTACTTGAATTTGATGGCAAAGGAAAAGACACCGAAACCGAAGGGGAGATTTGGATTGAATCCATGGAGGATTACTTTGCTCTTGCATGAACTACTTCTCCTAGTCAGGTAATGATAGCTAAGCTAAAGTTGATTGGTGAAGCCCTTTGGTGGAAACAACGGTGCAAGGACCAATGAGTTTTGGAAGCAACCATCACTTGGGAAAAGCTGAATGAAGTTGTACATGGGTGTTACCTCCCATCGACATATCACACCTTAAAGATGAATGGATTCTTTAGTTTGAAGCAATCTAAATTGATATTGAAAGCCTACTATTCTAGATTTTTCTCCCTTTTGAAGTATACCCTACCAATGGACAGCACCTAGTAGTAGGTGTCAAAGTTTTGCAATGGGCTAAACCCTTCATTGGATACCCATCTCAAAGCAATGCACCCATCCAACTTATAAGATGCATTAATTCAAGAAAGACTCATTATCCAAGAGCTTCAAACAACATCCAAGAGTGGCAAAATTTGGGAACAAGGTCCTCCATACAATGGACCATGTGGATATGTCAAAAGGATCCAAGGACAAAACCAAACCGGAGTCAAAGGAAGAATGCCAAGACAAATGTAGTTGGAAAATTTGTACCTATAGTTGGCAACAAAGAGTCATCAAGGTTTTTTCATTGAAACAAGCTGAGCCACTTTAAAAGACAATGCCCAAAGTTATACTAAACAATCTGCCAATGAAAATTTCATGGCAAGAATCAAGTAGTTTTAACAATAAAAGAAAAAGTTGCTGGAGTAGCCTTCAAGAGAAGAGATAAAGGAATAGATGAAGGTGAAGTGGGACATGGGGAAACCAATAGTCACGAGGAGTCCACTTTATAGAACATGTAAAATTACCACATATCAAAAGCGGTAATTGAGGTTAAACCCCTCATACAATCCAAGATACAAGAAGAAAAGGAGCATTGGTATAGGTTTGTGGCTAAGTGCTAATCTTTGATAACAAAAAGTTTGGCCACTATAAGCTTGCAAGAGACCTCAAAGCCTCTAAAAGACTTGATGATTTGACTCTATCAATCTCATATACGCCTAATAAGAACTTAAGCAAACACCATTGTTCTCTACTCATAAACTTTGGCAAATCTTATATTCGTCTTACAATGAGCTTACAATACAACGTCCATCATGAAATTCAAAGTCATGTAACTTACATGAATGTGGTTGTTGCTATATTAAAAAAGGAAAATAGCAATGTTACAAATTTTGCATGTTTATAAAGAAATTATTAGGTGATTGCTTTTTCTTGATTTCTTTAACATTTCTTATAGATCAGATCATTGGCAACCAAATGCGACCATTTCCAACCAAAATTTATCATAAAACAATAAAATCTACCACTTATAAAACTATGCCTTATGACGTATGTGTCTCATGATTGGAGGACCGTTGACGCTTTCCAACAGTAGAGCTGACAATCCTTTTAACCTCGATCTACACTCCTTTATGCTCCAGCCTCATCCCATAATCAAAATCTCTCATCTTAACCCACCCTCTTCTCTTATAGAATCAACCATGGAAACACACAATAAAAAGAAAGAGGAGAGAGGAGAGATAAAGACTAAAAATCAACATTTTGATTCCTTGCATGATAATCTGCATGTCCACAGTCAAATTGACCCCCTTGATAGTAGATCAAAGATGTGTCGATATTCCTTGATGATCCCTAGGCTTGAAGATGCATGATGTCATGATTTTTTGGGACACAAATTCTCTACTTTTTGAGCATATTTTGCATGTTTTTTAAAGTTCCATTATATTTTATTTCATTTATAAAATATCTAGCTCATGTTCCTCATGTTCACACTGCAAATGAAGTGGATTTTTTCATTTTGGAGGGGCAAACGAACTCAAATTCATGATCCAACTAGATAAGAAGTTCCGCGTGGTATTGAAATCTATAAACTGGATCTTTGTCACGTACTTTTCGGCTCCCAAATCACATAGTTACTTTAGAACACCAAACCTTGCAGGGATTAAATGGGGGATCAAACAAACTCTAATCGACGAACTAAGACTTGCGTTGCATTCGTGGCATTGAACTCTATCTAGGAAAACTCTAGCATATTGATTCACAATTGTTTCATTTTGCATGAAAAATTGGTTTTTTACACCTTCCATGCCACTTTTTTGCTTCAAAAAAGAGCTCCAAAAATCTTATCTCATTGGCAACCATGGGATAGGGCGATGCAGCCTATGGAATCCCACGAACTTATTCACACAAAACAAAAACCATAAAAAGCATTAAGCTACCTCAAAACATAATACTTAACAAAACACAAGCACAGCTCTCATCCTACACCTTGACCAAATCAAGGCATGAAAATCCTCAAGAGATAGGCCCAATCTAGTCTGACAGAAATCCAAAGTGAGTCGCTAACTAACCACTCCAACACAGACTAGTTAAAAAGAACCATCAAAGAAGTCATCCTAGGTGGTGGCCTGAACTACCTACCTAACTTAGGACAACAACTGGACTAGGAACTCCTACTAGGTGAGGACTCCTATAGCCTAGTTAGCATAGATTTTCTTTTAACACATTTTTATTTTAAGGTTTCCATACTCGAGCATGTAAAAAGGTTGGAGCTAAGCATAGTGACCCAAGGAGAATAATGCATTGGCCTCAAGTCATGACTCAGTACCCACAAACCTACCAAGCTCTCACAAGGTGACACTTAATCTTGTTCTGTTTCACTCACCTTTAGTTTCGCTTTAACTTTCCTTAGTATTTCTTCTCCAACTAGATGCCATCCCTAGGAAGACAACTAACTTGTCCCAAGGAACCTATCATGCCTTCGCAAGGTGATGATCAACTACTCTTAAGATTTTTATTCCCTTTCTTTTTTTTTCTATTTTAGGGGTTAGAACTCTTTTTTACACACCTCTGTATTATTATATTTCAAGTATATTCAAAATTTCCTCTTCTTTTAATTTTGACAGGCTTCTCTAACTGCCTTACACTAGCATGGACTCCTAAAATAGCTGCCTAACAGGCTATAGAATAGGATCCCTAGGACTACCTTCTTAAAACAGGTCTTAGAATGGCTAACAATGTCTTGACAGGAGTTAGACAACTACTTGAATCTCCCCTAGATATACGTAACCTAACCCTAGGACTTCATGCCTTGATTGACAGCCCCAACAAAAGAACAATTCTTCCCAAGTATATAAACACATATAGCATAAAAGAAAAGTACTCATAAAGGAAGAAAATCACTTGGTCTTGACCACAAGAATCTTCCACGTAGCAAGAGGCTCCCTCCAAGTTCCATTGAATCTATATAGCATAACACTAAAACAAAATCCATTAAATGCATCTGCACTAAATAGAAACATGGCCCTTTTGGCCTAATGAAATGTGACATTTCACTACAGAATGACTGGCCCTCTTGGCCTAATGAAATAATTCTTGAAACGACCATTCAGCAATGTACTGCTAAAACAAGCCCTTGGTCCTTGATAGAACTCTACTAAAGCATAAGACTAAGGGCGCCTCACGCCCCACACTAAATGCATCAAGTTATTGGCTAACCCCCTGTATAAATAGCAAGGGGTGTCCGACAAATATAATGATAAACAATCCTATGCATCCAGGACAAAATAGGAAGGTGCTCAGCTGCTACCTAACTCATAACACAAACTATCTATTGGCGGCCAAAATAGGACGTGTCAATAAGAAGACCCCAAAGTAGTCCTAGGCCAATGTTAGAAGGTAACTGTAAGAGCTCCCCCATACCACAATTGAAAAGACATCTTCAACAAAAGCATAATTAGCCAGGGAATCTGCAAAGTGATTCCATTAGCAAGAAACTACTTGACAAGTCATTGTCTCAAAGATATGCAACATATCCAAGGTTGCATGACGACACATCCGTAGGATGGGATCCCACACACTATAGGTCCCATTCAACTCATTGATCACTAACTGTGAGTCTTATTTCATTAATAATTGGCAGATACTACCACATCGAGCTAAATTCAGCCCCATAATCAAGGCCTTGTATTCTGCCATATTATTAGTAAAAGAGTGTTCTAAATATACTTCCACTTCCATAACAACCTTACATCAAGGGTCTTTAATCGCCACACCAATGCTCACATGTTTAGCAAGCCCTTGAAGCTTCGTCAAAATACCAAGTGTAGACCTAGACTTCACTGATAGACCATGTCATACAGATCATCTCACTCATACTTATTATAATCAAAGTCAAGCCAAGAGAGAGGATGTATAACAAGTACAATCCCTCCTTCCTCGCTAAACTCAATATGAATACTTGTAAGAATCTTCTAATAATGGTGGCACTAGACCTTAATACCCCATTTGAAAGATCCATCTTGCCACTCAATAACACGATAACACTTAGTCTACCAAATCACTCAACCTTGGTGGTAACCTTACTCTAAATATGGATGCTCAAGATAAGGAATGATTCCTCCCATCCAATCATCTTGGTACCTACTATAAGTTAAAGTTGAATCATGAAGGGCCTACACAAGCACCAATTCTGACGTCAACTCTTACATGTAGTAAGGCTTCAACTTATTAAAGTTAACTTTATTGTTAAACTCTATCCCTTGCAAATCTACTAAAAGGGCTATAGAGCCATTCTTTCCTATACGAAAAATATTACACGGCCAACCCATCCTATTTGGGTTCTAGTTTACCACAAGGAATAGCTCCCGACAAGCATCATAGTACAACACCACTGACCCTTCACAAATTTATATTTCTTAGCCCAAAGATCATGAAGTTCTTTCATTCTCTTCTTCCCTACCTCTTGATGTAATAAAGCCTGCAATCAAATTTCATCAAGATACACAAGAGAAATAAATTATTTCTACAATGCTTCTTCCTCTCCTAATGAATGATTAAGAGCAAATCACACAGTGGGAAGCTCTATTTCCAATAGTAAAATACACTCTTCCCCATATACTAGCTTGAACAGGGTGTGCCCGATAGCTCTTTTGAATGTTGTATTGTAAGCCCAAACCACCACATACAATTTCTTATCCCAATCTCACTTACTTTCAAACACTATCTTGGATAATATCCCTACAAGCTATTTATTTGTACTCTCAACTTGATCATTTGCTTGTGGATTATATGGGGTAGTTTTATTGTGTTTAATCTTCAAAGCTTCTGTCAAGGCTACGATGACCTTATTCAAGACGTGTTTCCCTCGAATAAACACTATCTCCTTAGGTAGACTAAAACGACAAATAATTTGCTCCATATTAAAACTGGTTGTCTCCTTAGCATTATCCTTCATTATTGCTTGAGCTTGAAACCACTTTGTAAAGTAGTCCATTGCTATATTAATATAATGCTTCCACATAGTCAATGAAGTGTATATTGGTCCAACAAAATCAATACCCCATTTTTTGAAGGGTAACGTAACTAAAATTGGATTTAGCAACTGCTTAGGATTCTCCCTGCATCATGTCTTTGACAGACATCACAGTGCTTAACATAATTGAAAGCATCTTGGAAAATTGATGGCCACCAATATCCAATACGAAGAGTGTTCTGGGCAATAAGTTGTCTAGAAAAATATCCCCCACATGTTGAATCATGGCATCCCTCAAGAATAAATGGTACCTTATCAGGTACTACACATTGATGATAAATATCATCCATGCCTTTCTTCCGAAATAAATCACCCGCTATAATCGAAAAGCGTAGTGTGTGCTACTAAATATTTCTCTTCTCAGACTTCAATAGTGCAGTCCTAGCCTCTCCTGCAGATAGATAATGTGTTATAGTTGCATATCAAGAAGGAATGGAAGTTGTATCAATCCTGAATAGACCTTCAATGTCACTCCCTTTAGCCAAAACTTCCTTGGCTTCCCAAAATCCACAAGACATTCCACAATACCCTATAGCTTTGCTGGCTTACTCCTAATCTCATAATTAAACTCCTACAAAGTAATTAACCACTTTGCTAAACGGTCAAGCGACTGTAGCTTATTCAACAGCAATCTAAGTCCCTCTTCCTTTGTAAAAAATACACATTTCCATAGATAATATAGTGCCTAATTTTCTTTGTCACAAAAACCATTCCAAGGCACAATTTCTCCATATAAGTATAATTGACTTCAGATATCCCCAATTTACGACTAGCAAATGCTATTGGATGAACCACTTCTCTTCCCAAATTTGGGCTAAACAACAGCTAATACTATGCATTATTGCTATTGAAAATATATAAAAGACCTCACCTCTTTTGGGTGCTTTTAGGATTGGCGCTTTCACTAGTTCCTGCTTTGCATCCTCAAAAGATACATGACAAGATTCACTCTAATTAAATAGATAGTTAAAAGATAACAAGTTTTTCAATGGCAATGTTCTTTCTACCAATGCATTGATAGATCTCTAACAATATCCCACTAATGATAGAAAGTTGTGCACCTCTCTTGGAGTGCATGGCAGGCTCATAACGACTATAACCTTTATCTTTTCACAGTCAATCATCACACGATATGAGCCGAGCTAACCACATGTCCCAGTAAAAAACCATAAGGCACCTGAAAGACACACTTTCGTGGATTAAGAACAATGCAGAACTGTCTACAACACTCAAAACATTTCCTTAAAATGATCAGTTGTTTTCCCCTTGTGGTGGCTATCCCTAGATCATCGATGAAGACTTTTAACTCTTGTGGGAAAATGTGCCAAAAGTCTTA